>NW_017306878.1:682815-749600 GCF_000935625.1 Nanorana parkeri | reverse complement strand
TTTTGGACATTAAATATTCTGCTGGTGGCTTTAGCTCTTGAAGAGAGAAGATTCCATGAATGGGCAGGGGGATAGGTGACTTTAAACATTTTTTTTTTTTGATAGTAAGAGCCAGTATCATACAAACTTGTGCAATCTCCATGAGCCTATGAGATCTTTGTGTTGCTCCACATCAGCCAGATACAACCTTGCACAGGGGGAAATGACAATTTGAACCTGACTGGTGGCTGACTGGCTGTAAGCCAATGTACATAGTTTTTATTGTAGAGAATTTAGTTCCTTATTTCACAATGATGTCACTGAATCTTGGCAAAGGGATAGACTCCATTATTCTCATGACTGGTTTAGCAACAGATCTAACTGCCCCTAATATAAGCTGTTCACAGGTATGCTCTGTAGCCCTACTGCCCAATCAGGCTGGATTATAGTTGTTAAATAGTTTGGTTTATTTGTCACACTATTTTACTTTTTTTCTGTGGTGTCCACCCCCTTTTAGCTTTTGCCTTTTTTTTTTATAACCTCTCATCTTTAAAAATAGATCTTGACAGAGCAGTATTAAATGTGGCACAATTAATATTTTAAGGGGCTACGTGGATGTGCATTGCTTCTCCTATAGTATGTCTGCAGTCTCTGACCATCTCTTGTAGTATGCTTGGACCATGTCTTGTATCATGCTTGTAGACTCTGACCATCTATTGTATCATGCTTGCAGGCTGACAACTTCCTTATGTGCAGCCCTTTTTGTGATCTCAGGGACTGCACTTGCGACACGCCCGTTAAAAGACGCCTGTCTTAAAAAGACAAAAAAACTATAACATTTCCAAGTTGATTATATGTATGTGTACCGATATTTTTTTCCGGTACTTGCCAATACTGAATACAGGCACCGAAAGTCCCTTTTAAGGAAGCCACCTGGCTTCCTGATTAGCCGGGAAGCCGTGCAGAATGTAATGACTTGCCCCATGGCTTCCTGATTAGCAGGGAAGCTAGCTCCATGCTCCCTCGTCACCAGGTGACGAAGCATGGAGCCGGCATTCTGGCCAATCAGGAAGCTGAGGGGCGGGTAATGACTCGCTGCCCAGCTTCCTGATTGGTCAGGAAGCTGGCCAATCAGGAAGCCGGCCGGCAAGTCATTACCCGCCCCCCAGCTTCCTGATTATCCAGGAAGCCATCTCCATGCTCCCACGTCATCAAGTGACTTCCTGATACCGGGAGAAGCATTGGGAGTATTTGGGTGAGTATGAGTACTCGCCCAAATACTCAGTATCAGCACCGATACAGATACTAGTATCAGTGCATCTCTACTTCCTTTTCTTAAATTACTTTGTTAGGTACCTGAACACCAATCATTTTATCTCCCCCAATCATCTCAGGCTGACCGGCGTTTCCATACATGGGGGTTACTGAGCAGGACGTCCACTGGTCATGGGAAAAAAAAAATCTGACTTTGGGGGGGAAAAAAATCTGACTTGATACTTTCAATTTAAACACCTTTTAGCTGTGATAAGCTTCAGCAACCTGTAATACCTTTTTTTTAATAGTCGTATCCATTGACAAAAATTCAATTGCTGCAGCATTTCAAAAACAGAGGCTCATTTTCCTATCATGATTTAATCTGTACTCCCATTTGTCCTGTATGCAGTTTTATACCTTTTTAAGATTTAAAAAAAAAGTGTCTCATTTAAAGAGTCCATAATGGCCGGCTATTCTAATTATGACTGGTTGGAGTTCAGCTTAAAGGACAGTCAAGTACACCTATCATAAGAGAGAGGCTGCCATTGACAACCACCTTATGAAAATGCTTGTTGCCTGGTTGTTATGAGGACCCTTTGGCTACAATACTCAATGACCTGGAAGGAGGAGGCAAAGCAACAAAGCCAGAACTCTGCATCTGCAGGCCTGTTCAGGTAAAGGCACTGGATTACATAATAGCATTTTCAGGTCAAAAACAATACTCCCTAAGCTGTAATGAACGTTTTGTGTATGAAGTGCCCTCCCTTGATTCTATTCCTGCAGGAAGGAAGACACCTTTGCGTGCCTACAGACATAGGATCAATTTCACCAGTTCTGACAGGGAAAATGCCTGCATGTCTGTAGGCATCCCCTGTGCCGGTGATCTGTCGATATTAAAAACGTATCGAGTTGTGGGACCGCATGACTTCCGGTTTCCTTAGAACTACGAGTTTTGGGGAAGAAATTTGTTGTGCACGAGCGCCATCCGCGGCATTGCCCTATACACATGCACCAAAGCAATAAAATGAAGTGGGATCACAGTAATCAAGCACGTTATTTACCTCCGGTGCCCCACTCAATATGGCCGCCGCTTGAGTGGGGCACCGGAGATAAATAACGTGCTTGATTACTGTGATCCCACTTCATTTTATTACTTTATTGCTGTGGTGCATGTGTATAATGGCGCTCGTGCAGAAGAAGTTTTGTGTGCAAACCTCGTAGTTCTAAGGAAACCGGAAGTAATGCGGTCCCAGAACTCGATAAGTTCGATCTTTCGATCGATCACCGGCAAGACATACACTCTGGCCTAGCCTACTTACATAGTATTTGAGGTTGAATAAACCTCACAGGTCCATCAAATTCATCCTATTGCGTGTATGTATGTGATTCTGCATGTGTATGCGTGTGTACAAGTCCCTGTGTGATCTTGTTTTTAAGGGTACCTGTACCCCTGAATGTTACGGTCTCTGAGGAAGTTGTCCAAATGCTTTTCGAATGATTCAACACTCTCAGCTGATACCACTGCTTGTGGCAGTGAACTGAGAAGAATCCCCTACGCCCCTTGTGGTTAAATCTTTTCTCCACTAATTTTAGGTACTTGGTAAGATAGGTGATTGTATTCCTTTGTGATAGGCCAATAACAAGGATGTTTTGCATTACTTGGTTCCACCTTCCTCTTTAGGCCGAAAACCAACCCCTGTGGACACGTTTAAGAAAAGTGCTTTAGGAGGAATCTTCTTTGCTGTGTAGCGTGTTTTTTCTCTAAATAAAGCTGAGTGAGAGATTTCTCTTGCAGTGTGGGGAACGTTTACAGATCATATACATTACCATTTTGGGACGACACTCTAAAAGCAACCTGCCAGGACAGAAATATAGGATATACTGCGTCACCAGACGTCTGACCATTGCGGGGCTTTTTGACTGCTGGACCTCATCACAAGGTCGCATAAGCGGTAAGGCAGATGAAGGGCAGCGACTGTCCCCGACACTCCCGCTAGACTTGGACGCAGTAAATAAGCCCTGCACAGTTATAATTCACACTTGAATATTCAGTTGCTGCATGAGCCCCGTTTTGACAGGGTCCCTGCAAGAAATACCTTCACCAACTCAAAGCAACTACACCGATTTCAACTTTCAGGATATCAACCTGGTTGTATGTTATAGAGTGGCACAGGCTGCCCATATACCGTGACAACGCAAAAGGCTTTTCTGCCAAATTCTCCATTCCTGTAATGTTGGATGCATTTAATCACATGACCCAAGAGTACTCCCCGAAAGTATGTTAACATAGAAAACACGTCAAGTCAAACAAAGCCTTCCGCGCCAAGACACAAGGGAGGCTTATCTTTGGATTTTATTTAAAGCATCAGATTTCATTAAAAAAAAAAAAAAGAAATGTGTGTGCACACGTCGGTGTGTGACCATGTATCTATGCATACATATACACACACACACATGTATACATACACATACAAATGGTTAACTCTTTTTCCACTTTTTTTTCTCATTTTTTTTTTTTTCTTAACAGAACAGACCTCTGTCTACTGACATGAAACAGAGTCAACAGGTAACACTGGGGTCAGGGTAAGTGTGCAGAATACAAACACCAAACAACAGGGAATAATACACCTTTAGCAAACCCTCTTTCCCCATATCCCAACATCGGCTTTTGTTGAGAGAATAAGCTCCTCGGGGGCAGGGCATGTGCCTGTAACACGCTATGTACAGCACTGCTAAACGCAGGCTATGAAGAGCTATTTTGTCCCATTGGGAAATAAAAATGTCAATAAAATTAAGTAGCAGTGACAGATCCCTGCTGGTAAGAGCTAATTTGTCATTAAAAATATTTTAGTTAAAAACAAAAATAAAAAAAGGGGAGTTTTCTTTTGGTTAAAGAGCTAAGGGTTTACGGAGCTTGACAATGTTGTTGGATCAGCCACCTTGTGACCGAAAAAACAAATGGCTTGATGAGTAACATTGTTACTGAACAAAAAAAATAATAAAATAAAATAAATACATATATACACACATATATATTCCTATCCATATATATGTATATATAAAATTCCAAGACCAGAGTCAGAACACGGTGTGAACATTTGACCTGAGAATAACACAATAATTCCATTGGTTTTTTTTGTTTTTCTTAACAAAGCCTTCGCAGGGTAAGCAGAGAGGGCTGTCACTGCTGGGTGACCAAACTCCATAGAAGGGGACAAAATGGAGTTGGACCCAGTTCCCTGTGAAAGGGGCCCAATGTGACTTCTGAAATTGGTTTGTTATTTTATCTTTTTTTTATTATTTAAAATTCATATTTATTATTATTTTCATCATCGTCCATCTCCGAAGTCTACAATCGTAAAGAACCCACTCCCACAGCAGTTCGAGAGCCATCCTCGTGGCAGCTTGGGTTCTCAGGAGCGCCTAGTGGACTTCCCGCCCGGTCAGACTTTTGGCTGAGGTCAGAGTCAGACTCCTCAGAGAAACCGTCTGTTGGAAAGGAGGTTGCAACCCCTGAGGTGCTGCACGGACTTGAGGTAACTGTTGAAGATGAGGAGAGTGCGGGGAGAGGCGGAGGTTTTCTGGGCGATCTGTGAGACCAGGACTTGGTGGTGGCGTGGGGAGAAGCAGAGGGGGAAGGGGGTGAGAGGCTGGCTTTGGAGTCAGCAGCAGACTGAGAGGTAGATGCGGTGTCAGGATTGGGGAAGCAGGCGGAGTGAGGTAATAAACTAGGGTGCTCTTTGGCGTTTCTTGCTGTTCTTTTGATTGTTCTGTGTTTGTGCAAGGGTGACTCCAGATGTTGACGCAGAGCATCGCCCCCACACAGCGTGGCCTCACACCCTAGACAGCGGAACGAACCGCTGCAGTCACCAGTGGGGACGCATGTCACCAGCTCTTGCAGGTTCACCACAGATTGGCCAAAGAAGCAGAGGGACTTCAGGTGGCTGATAGCTGCCTCCTCGCTGCTGAAGCTCAGCTCACACTTCCGGCAGACCAACTTGTACTGCACCTTTGGGACAATAAAGGGGTCCAAGAGACAATCCACACCTTGGCTTTCCACTTCTTGATGCTCTGGAGGCTTGTTGGAGTGCGATACCTCAAGGGCCACAGGATTCTGCTTCTCCAGCTTAGGAGAGTCTTTGGCAGGATCTTTGTCTGAAGGGGAAACAACAGAAGGAGTTGGGGTTTGGCTTGCTTTGGGCTGTTGCTGCTGCAGTCTCTGATGATGATGGTGTTGCTGCTGCTGTTTTTGCTGCATTTGGAGTTGCCGCTGCTGTTGCTGAAGCGCTTCCTGTAAGCTCTGCTGGTACTGCTGATACTGTTGAAGCAAAGAGCCTTGTGAAAGCCCCATCAAAGCTTGGGAGATGGCAGGGTTGTATGGGAACAGGCTTTCCATCCCATACATTGGCTGCAGGTAACCACCTGGTAAGGTTCCAGGGATCTGAGCGCCATAGTAGGGTGAGAAGCCAGGGACAAAGTATGGAAGAAACGGGCTGGTGAGCAGGGCAGATGGATCAGATGTCAAAGCTGCTTGTAAAGCCTGGAGCTGGGATGAGTCTACTATATACTCCATGCCTGGCATCAAGCTGGATGTTGATGCTGGGGTATCCCCTTTCTCTTTTTTGAGCACAGGTATTGAATCTCCCTTGCCTTTCCCCCTTTCCTTCTCTTTCAACTTCTCACTCTCTTTTTCCTTCAGCAACTCTTGAGACTGGGATGCAGGTAATGGGTGAGTCTGTGATGGAATGGTAGGGCTTCGTGATTTGGACGGTTGCTTATTTGGTTGTCCAGAAGTGGGAAGGCCTGGGGAAGGAACGGTGTTGTTGGACACTCCCATCGCATTGGATTTTGGAGAACTTAAAGCTAAAAAAGAAACCACAAAGAAGAGAAGAATCACACAGATGAACTAGACTGAAGAAATAGCTTCAAGGTACAGGTAGATTTATTGTCCAATAAACAAAAATACCACACACATCCAAACAAGAAACACTCTGGTTTTCAGTATATGAGATTCCTTTCTGCCTTAACTTTGGTAAATGAAAGTTCTAAGCAAGTCAGTGTTAACTGGAAGAACATTTTACTGTGTCTTATATGTGTCTAGCTGGCTTCAAAATGTTGGAACAAAGTAGACTTGGGAATAAAACGCCATTTGTAAACTGGACCCATGAGGTTTCATCTTTTATTCTATGGGGAAAGTCAATCAAGCTTGGTTCTCCACTTTTTCTCCTGTCATTTGTAAATATCCTCCTATCTTTAAGGGATAAAGATTTCTATGCGGGCTGCTATGAGCTATATGATAAGTAATGTCTACACTGGAGTTATTGAACATTTGTAATATTTATAATAATATTTCTCAGCAAGATGGAATGGTTAAAAGGCCTGAATATATATACATATATATTTATGCTGTGATGAAGCATTCAATACAATAATATTCTGCTGCAATTGTATTCCATTACAGGTAATAGACCCTACCTGTGCTTGGTTCTTCTGATGATAAACTGCATATAAAAAAGTATTTACAAGCAGTCAACTGACTTTGCATCCACTGGATTATTCACTAAGGAGTCTGATGCAAGAAGATCAGGTATAGCCCCCAGTTGGTATTACTATTGATATTCTAGTAGACACGATACATTTTTGAACGAGTCACCTTCACCTTGACGGCAGCTGTTTTGTGCCCTAAACCAATATTTATTTGTCCTATTTATTCAGCAGGAACAATGTTTCATGTCACTTTTTTTTAAACAAAATATAGTTTTTCAGTACAGTACACTTAAGTAGAAGGTACCAACGCAAGAACATAACAAACAGAATGATCTTAGTGGACAACGATAACGGCACTGTGGGTGTACAGAGGCCACAGTAAGTCACCATCATTTTATTAAAGTGTATGTCCAGCCAAACAAATTTTCTTAGTTTTGGATAGAGTGAGTGAGAACCCCTATCAGATTTTACCTCCATCTGAGGCTTCATTAAAGAGATTTCCCTTCACTTCCTGTGCTGCTGTCAACATTTTAACAAACAGGAATGAGAGTGACTATCCAACAGTAACACAGAAATAAGGTTTTCTTTCATAGCGTAACGGAAGGCTGGAACCTCTGTCACATTATTATTTTTTTCCCTACTGTGGCAGGATACACTCACATCCTTTCTGGTGAAACGACGGAAATGATTCTCTAGCAGTTACCAATGGGGCAACGGAATATTATGTACAACATATCATGGGTTATTTTAGAATATGTCTGCTTTGGTTTGATAGAGATTGCACTCTAATGTTATACATATCATTACAAACTCTGACTGAATTATGGTTAATTCAATCAGTCTTCAAAGTCCGGATCATTACTCCTGAGGGCCCAGGCCTGAATAGTGTCTGTGAAGTGTAAATGATGACTGTGTAGTGATTCACATAGCAAATGTGTTGCTATCTAGTGTGGAGTTCCGTATCTGATCATGTTTCCTTTCTCTACAAGAGTTCTGGGTCATTCATGCAATTGTTATGAGTCTCTTTAATACTAACAACATACTTCCTTAAATCTGTATCCATGCAATCCTTAATATTCCTCTGCCAAGAAGCATATGCGGACCTTTTGTTCACTCCCCCACCACTCCATTCAGCCACAAGGAAAGAAAACTATGTGCGAGTTCTACGTTGCTCTAGTTCAGGAGCAGGCAAACGTTGGCTCCCCAGTTGTGGGGAAACTTCAAATCCCATCATCAGAGTGTTGAAATACCTTATGGGAGGGCCAGAGTTTGCATACCCCTGCTCTAGTTGAAGCATACATAGGGCTAAAGTGGAGGGCCAGAGTTTGCATACCCCTGCTCTAGTTGAAGTATACATAGGGCTAAAGTGGAGGGCCAGAGTTTGCATACCCCTGCTCTAGTTGAAGCATACATAGGGCTAAAGCCAGTTTCCCCACCAACATGTGAACGTGCTGTGCCAATCACCTGCTGTCACATGCTCATTAATATTCCATAGTAGGGGGGTATTTTCTTCACTTCCTAGCAGCTGGATAGTGGAAGGGAGTGTATGTGTTGCTGGGACGAAGGTGAATTTGAGTGAACTTGTTGCTCTGCCATGCAACAAGTTTTAAGTACTCCTCTGAGCTGTCTCCGCTTACAGCTATTTGCTATATTTGGGGTGGCTCAGCTCATTATACTTTAACTATTACTGACATTTTTTGAGGGGGATGTGTCCTTTTAAAGATGACCGAATGTGTAGAAATGTCACCAGCACACCAACGGTTCAATTAAATAAGCAATAGTCCATTTATTGCAGGAACATCGCCATTCAAAAACTAGCACTTTTGGGGCCACACAGGTTCCCCTTCATCAGACTCAATGTAATTCCGTCATTCTGAGCCTGATGAAGGGGACCCTGTGTGGCCCCGATAGTTTTTGAATGGCTGCAATAAATGGACTATTGCTTATTTAATTGAACCGTTGGTGTGTCGGTGACATTTCTACACATTCAGTTTCTGCACGGTGCCATCCGTGGTTACTGCAAGCACCCCCCTGTATATCAGGTATTTTTATGCGGTATGGGGTGCAACAAGATACTTGTTCAACTTTTAAAGATGACCTGTCCTAATTCTGGAAAATACTTTCAGACACTAGCGAGTCTAAGAGCCAGGTATTAACAGCAGTGATTCTAAAGATATAATTACTATAGTCAAAACTAACATTGTTTTTACAAGTCGTTCTTCTATCGTCTGCTATAAACACAATCTCACCACAGCCATTCATAAACACAATGATAAAATGAACAAAACCAACATGTAGACTCATTTATCTACATCTATCAAAGTGATTCAGTGAAATTTATTTATTATCAGACCTTCCTTAAGCAGTAAGGATTTTCCAGATAATAAAGTCCACATATAACATAGTTGACTAATATTTTGATAAGATAAAGGCTTACACATAAGTTGGACCTGCCTTGCCTTTGGGTAATTATACTTCTGAGGGTGGTGCTTTTTATTTTAAATACAGAACTTATTGCTTTGGCTTGGTATTGTCCTAAGAAAAATGTGATTGGCTTGGCGTTCTCCTAAGAATCAAAAGCACGCTGCAGAGACTAAAATGACTAAATTTCAATAAGTCACCTGATGTTATAAGGTGCTTACAATATTTATCATTTCAGGGACAAAAACAACACAGAAACCCTACAAATTCTCTTTAGATCAGCACTGGTTACCGGTGGAAGGGCTCTACCTGGCCAGTTCAATTTATGGGGGAGCAAGTTATTTGCTTGTGTTCTTAGTGATCCGATTATTAATATTGGAGCATGTGTCTGTGTCAACCAATTTGGTAGCTATAGCCAGTGCATTCTTTGGGGCTTGGTATGCAATTATGAAAGATTCTGCAAGAGTTTAATTTGTTTGGCAATTGTAATGTCTAATCTCTGAATTAGACATTGATAAGAGCTTTGGCTGGTAAATCAGATAGTAAATTTTAAACAAGTTTATATTTAAGAGATGACTAAATTAAAATCCATGTTATATAGGGTTTAAGTGTAGTTGAAGGGCCAACATGTCTCCCTTACCCTAACACCAGCACACTTTCACTACCAAGTGCTCTTATCTTGTGCCCACCTGTGTTAGAGGGAGTGAATCCTGGCAAAGATGGGCTGCTGAGACCTGGCAACAGTACTGGAGGGATGCCTTGGAGAGCTGGGTAGGGTGTTGGAAGATTGAGTG
This sequence comes from Nanorana parkeri, assembly GCF_000935625.1. NCBI lineage: Eukaryota > Metazoa > Chordata > Amphibia > Anura > Dicroglossidae > Nanorana > Nanorana parkeri. Next base: position 739,665 of record NW_017306878.1, on the reverse strand, counting down.
CTTGCAGGTGAGTGTTATCAAACACAGCCTGTTGCTGAGGGGTGAGACCCAAAACCTCATTGGCTTTTTTAATGCGATCCAACTCTTGCTGAGCCATTAGCTGACGAACAGTGGCTGGATCAAAGTATTCTTTCTCCTTGTCCAACTGGCTTCCTATAGCGTCCTTAACTTTGGAGATATGTTGCTGGGAGAAGATATGATCCCGCACAGACAGACGTGCGCTGTATTTCACGCCACACAAAGTGCACTCTGTTTTGGGTCCCTCATAATTGGTTTGGTTTATTCCGAAGTGCTTGGCCATGTTTAGTTTAGCCTTCTTGTCCTTTGCCCGGGCATTCTGAAACCAGACCTGTACAACTCTCTTTGGCAGTCCGATATCATTGCCCAAAACTTCACACTCCAGCATGGTGGGTGTTCTGTAATCATTAAAACAGGACTTAAGAAGTTTTAGTTGAAGGTTAGTCATTTGCGTTCGAAAACGCTTTTGACCAGGGCGGTCTCCGCTATCACCTGACTTGCCTGCTGAACCACTTGCACCTGGGCTAGGAGAGCAAGGGTCTGCAAGGCTGGAAGTTTCACTATAATCAACAATGCCCTCATTCTCATACTCTTTGCTGTAAAAGCTGGGGGCAGGGCTGACTAAACCAGAAGACATTTGGTCCTCATACTCAGACATTGCCATAATGGCAGACTTTGGCAAGCCTTCACTGGTTATAGATGCAGATTTTGTTTCAGCAAGAATACCTGTGGTGCTGTCATTGTCTGCATTTCCTTCATCTCCTGTTGTTGTATCTGTTATAGCAGTATTCACAGAGGAGCAGTCATCATTGTCCAACTTAGCTTGATCAAAGCTTAAATTAACAGATGACATCGAGGGGCTTTCAAAATCTTCTGACCCTTCAATTTTAATAGAAGATGGGCTGAGCAGTGTTCGAGGCGAAAGATCCATAGATTTGCTCACTGGAGACAAGGAAATGCACTGTCCGTCACTGCTGCTCTGGGGTAGATTATGATAGGAAGTATTGTCAAAAAGATCTCCTTTCAGCTGCAAACCACCATCACAGTCAACAAGCATTGTAGATAAACCCATGGTATAGCCAGCTCTCTTTGCTTCATGCCAATGGCGAGATCGTATGTGAGCTTCTAAAGCAGTTTTTGCCTTAAACAAAGCTCTGCAAAATGGGCAACGCCTATGAGCTTGGGCTGGGCCAACCGCTCGAAACTGTCCCTTTCTTTCCCTTGCCCGAGTATTCTGAAACCAAACTTGAACCACACGCTTCTTTAAACCCACTTCATGGGCAATATGATCCAGCATTTTACGTGTTGGGTTAGAATCCAGCAGATATTTCTGGTATAATATTTCCAGCTGTTCTGGTGTAATTGTGGTTCGCAGGCGCTTGTCTCTATGAGGTTCTTCACCACCAGTGCCACTATCGTTTTCTCCTGGACTTGTGCTTGCTTTTTCTTCAAGCTTTCGTTTGAGGGTATTCATTGTGGATGATGGTGCTGAAGGAGAAGTAGCTGAGCCAGTTGGCATTTGAGAAAGTCCTCCAGAAAGCAGCTGGCTTGCTAGTAAAGGATTACTGGGATCAAATAGCATAAAGGGCATATCCATTGGTCTGTCTAAAAACTGAGGATGGATGAACTGGTTTTGAGCACTAAGAAAATGCAACTGTTGGTGTTCCTGCCAGTGTTCAAAAGATGGGAAGGCCAATTTGCATTGATCGCACTGGTAGGGAATTAGCTGAGGAGGCAAATTGGCTAACTGCTGTGGAGTTGATGAATGTAGCGGTTTCATAGAGTGGTGTGAGATTTGAGCTGCATTGGGACTTGACTGTGTCAAAGAGCAGTGGGAGGATTGTGTGGATGGAGATGAAAGGGATGAATGTTTCTGCGGTGTTGCAGTAGTAACTTTTTGTTCCAATTGGTCCTGTGGTGGAGGTTGAGATTGTGGGGTTGGAGGCTGCTGTGGCTCTTGCTTTGGTTGCAGTGGCTGCTCTTGCGTTTGGTTTTGCTGTGTCCTTGGAATTTCATAAAGCTTTGGTTTATCATCATTGCTAGCCTCTAGCTTGGAACTAAACATGATTGCATCCTCCATATCCATCATCTGCTGAGAAAAAGGGGTGCCAGCTGCATTTGTGGATCCTGTGGCTGCAGTACTGTAGGACTGAAAGGGCATAGGGGTGCTACATGAGGAACTTGAAGGTGTGAGCATATCCATGGCATCCATAGAGTCTTCATTTTGGCTGTCATCATGCATATCTTCATCCTCATCTTTGTAACATAGCTTTTTCTGATGTTTTATAAGGTCAAAGATTCTTTGAAAAACTAAACTACACTTTTTGCACTGGTAGTTTAGGTTGCTAGTACGAATATACCGGTCATTTGACAATTCACGCCTCTCACCTTCCTTGCCATCTCCTTGATTTTCATAATTCTTTCTCGCCTTCTGCCGTGCATTCTGGAACCAGACGACAATAACACGCGTGGGAAGGTTTAGCAGGTTGGAAAGTTGCTCAAATTCATCATCCTTTGGATAAGCATTGGCATCAAAAAAGTCTTGAAGAACACGGAGTTGGTAGTCTGTAAACCGTGTCCTGGAAGACCTCTTACTTCCCCAGTATTCATGCCTTTGAGGTTCCGGTGATGGAGGTCTAGAGTCAATCTTTAATTCTTCCAAACTAGTAATGGGTGGGTTATTAAAATTGTAAGGAGAGTCTTTGTTTCGTTGACGCTCCTTGAAGAGGGTGTTTCTAAACCAGTGCTTGATAACTTTTTGGGGTAATCCAGACTTATCAGACATTTCTTTGATCTGTTCTTCACTCGGGGAATTGTTGATGTCAAAATACTGTCGTAACACTCTTAGCTGGTCATCAGTGATCCTGGTACGTGGTCGTTTGTTCTGCTGTTGTAGGAGATTGGGATTTAGTTGATGCTGATACAGTTGGGCCAAGTCTGCAGAAAGAGTTTCTACTGAGGTCAACTGAGGTGGCAGCTGAGCTGGCATAGTTTGCAATGACATAGATTGCATCATAAGGGGTGGAAAAATAGGCAGCTCCATTGGCATTGAAAGCTGAGCCAGAGACACTGATGACTGTGCAGGTGAAATGCTGGGTGGGGTAAGTGGAGGAGCAGTTGTAGGAACAGTTGGAGTGATAGCTGGCTGGGGGGTTGCTGGTGGAGGGGGTGGCGGAGGAGGTGGGGGTTGGAGGGGCAGTTTGAGGAACAGTGGGAGGGATAGCTGGCGGGGGGGTTGCGGGTGGAGGGGGTGGCGGAGGAGGTGGGGGTGGCGGAGGAGGAGGCGCCTCTGGTGTTTGGGGTCTCAAAGGATATTGTTTATCATATTGGTCTCTGTATTGTTTTGAAAACTGCTCAAGTTGCTTAAATGGCAAATAGCGTTGGTGGACGTGTTCCTGGTGGCTTTTTAAGATAAGAATGTTGGAAAAAAACTTCCCACATGAATTGCATTCTAACTTCTCCAAGCTATCAGCCTGTTCGTTTTTTCCAGTTTTCTTCTGCACTTTCTGCTTGTTTTCATTATATTGAATAACAAGTTCAAACCCAAAATTCTCAAGCAAGGCTTTGGTGGCATTACCTCGAGCATCTGATGCAATACGAGGTGGAAGCAGATGACCGTCGGAGCTGGAACTGGATGAAGGCTCTTTCTTATCTTTACACTTCTGACCATCAGGTACCGACTCATTTACCAGTGTAGTCTCATCTGTTCTTTCATAAAACTCCTTTTCTTTCTTTACTTCCTTGGCATTTTCCTTTGCTGCTTTGTTCTTGTGTTCTGGAGGATGCAGGAGAGTGGAATGCGGGTCTGACATGCACATCTGGCTTGATTGTTGTTGCAGGAGATGTTGGTGATGAGAATGTGCCTGTTGGGAAAGTTGTAGTGGAGACTTTAGGTCTTCCAGTAAACTAGGGCCACTTCCTGTTAATGTAAGCGTACCACTGGTCAAGGGCAAACTAACCTCTGGATTGAACTGAAAGTCTGTACTAGGGATATAGAAGGGAAACAGGAGGTGTTGCTGCTGTTGGAGCTGGAGTAATGTCTCTGTGGTCATTGGAAAGTGGGGAAGCAGAGTGGGGTTTAATAGCTGAGACTGCAGAATAGCTGCTTGTTGTTGGAGCTCTTGCTGAAAATGGGCTTGTACTTGTGCCTGAGCCTGGGCCAGTGTTTGGGCTTGCTGCTGTTGATGATGATGAATCTGCTGCTGCTGTTGATGCTGCTGCTGCTGCTGCTGCTGCTGCTGTTGTTGTTGTTGATGATGATGATGCTGCTGTCGTGAAGCTATCATGTCTGCCAGTTTCTTACGATTCACCTCTTTATGCTCAGGTGGGCAGGGGACACTAGAAGTGATCTGGTTGCTTGTGCCAGTATTGACTGCAGGTTCAATGGGCATTTGGTTCACGAAACTGCAGTTCATGGTGGCAGTTGCTGTGGTTGTGCAGCTTGATGTGGTGGAAACACTGCAGGTGGGGTTGGATGTAGTCGTGGATGTTGCAGATGGGCAAGTACTACTGGAGCTAACTGCACTGCTGCTGCCACCTGCTGCTTCCAGCTTTGCTGCACGAGCCTTGGTTTGATGTAAAACAGATCTCATGTGGATTTCTAAAGTGGAACTCTGGCTATACGCAACATTGCAAGTGTTACACTTGAATGGTTTATTATCTGGACTGCTGGTGGGTTCAGGTTGTCCAGTTGTCGTGTCTTGTAAGGCCCTTTTAAGTTTGTGAAGATGAGACACAGAATTGTAATGCACAAGCAGAATGTTCTTCTGAGTGAATGACTCTTTGCATACTGTGCATTTGTAAGGTCGGGAGGGGTCCAAAAACTTTTCCATGGTAAAATTTGGGCCCTTGCGGAAAGGAAGAGCTCGCTTGGGTTCAGAACCAGAGTCTTCTTGTACAGAACCAGAATCGCTTCCTGTGGGACTCTGCTTTTCCTCCAGGTCACTCTCATCCTCTTTGTCATCATCTACCAGCATGCTCTGGTCATCGGTCATTGCAGTCTCTCCCATGTTTGTCATGTCTCCATTGACCAGAAGGCCGCTGTACAGCTGCTGGATGTCAGACTCGCTCAACTCTAAATGGCTGGTCTCCAGATGCTTCTTAAGGGCTTGGAATGTGCGGAAGCTCCTCTGGCAAAGACAGCACATGGTGGCAGCACGGATCACATGATACTGTGAATGGAGCTGAAGTTTCTCGATGGTTTTGAAAGCTAAGCTGCACTGGTTGCAGCGATACTTGTAAACATGGCGGTCAGAAACTGGCAACTGGGGGCGCTTGTTGTGAATCTCATTGAAGTGTGTTTGTAGAGCAGCTGAGGTCTTGAACACTTGGTTGCATCCTTTCTTCCAGCACAAGAATCCAGAATCTTCTCTTGTAGAAGAATTGTCACTGGTGGGTGCTCTGTGTTCTGTAGTCAGCTCAGTCATTTCAGGAACAGACGCACTCTTAGACACTGTTTCAGTGGGTTCTATGGAGAAAAAAAACCACACTGTTATAATACAGGCCTGCAATGGGTACCCTTTCCCAATGGCCCTTATTGAGACATTGGATTAAACAGTTGTTGTTTTTTCTGCGGTTTGCCATTGACCAAAATGGTGGATGGAACTTTTAAGTCCCCCATAGGGGTTCATTCAGGCAACGTAATGCGTTATGATGTGTTAAGTCGCAATGGGTTAAAGAGGCGCTTTAATGCACTATAAAAAAACAGACCTGACTCTTTCAATGTAGCACACTACACAGTATGTGCATTGCCCACTACTGTAATAGTGCTTTGGGGTGCCATTCAAAATGAAGTGTAAGTGAACATAAGCTGTTAACTTACATAGTTGGGTTGAAAAAAGACACAAGTCCATCGAATTCAACCTATTAACTGTCCTAATGCTTTATAATGACCCCAGATACATTCTTTATTTGGATTAATGAGTATCTCATGCTTTTAAAGCAAACAAGTACTGAACTGGCAGTAGGAGACCAATGCAAACCCGGAGATTCCTGCGCCTACACAAAATCATCATGGGTGCTACAGGAGCCCTGGGGCACTCAAATAGGAAAAAAAAGTGACTTTAGGTCCTGCAGCCCCACCATCTCCCCAGTCTCATTCATCAAGAGTGAGGTGGGAGAGGAACACTGAGAATTGAAAATCGCTCTTTATTGGTTTTGGGTCTTCTGCAGCACTCAAAGATATCAGAAGGTATGTGCAGGAACCTATAGGTGCCTTCCCTGCACCCCTACAACCAGTTCTGTGGATGAAGCATAGGTAAAGTGCCTCAATAAGGGAATGTTCTTGTTTTCCCTATCATGCTTGTGATACAATGTGGCAGAATACAGTGAAGGAACTTGCTGTCAAGTATGAGGCCCATTGAAGCCTCTGGAACACAGAATGAGTACTGTTTACCACATGAGACCATATATGTGCATGTAAAGAGCACCTGTACCTAGTGAAAGAAAGACACTTTCGTGTAAGATGCATTTCCTACCTGAAGCCTTCTCAACAGCTTCTGGGGCTGACACAGGTTTTTCTCGCTCTGGTGAGCTCACGGGAAGAAACATGCTGCTCGGCATGAGCGTCTCTGGAGAAGTTACCTGCAGAAAGAGGAACAAGAGGATTTTAAGAAGTATCTCAGCCACCATCTCTCTGTCTCACCCTACAGATCACTGAGAGTGTCCACAGCTGCTCAACAACCTCCTCATCACTCAGGAGGTGGCCTTCTCTAATTATCAGTACACGCTAAAAGAATAATCTTCTAATTAATATTTTTTTTTCTCTTTCTACAGAATTCTGACTTTGATCACAAAGAGTGTTTTGTCACAGGCTGTGGGGCAGCCAATTACAGGGATGCGCTGTGAGCACCCCCCCACCACCCCTTCCTTCTTAATCTACCAAGCACATATTAACACCCCTAATTAATTCAGACTGCTAAAGAGGGATGAGTGGGCCATGTTCCTGAGTGAAAGCAGAAGCCTGTGAGTACTTCTTTTTTTTTTTTTTAAACCAAGAGACAAAGGGATGTGCCTGGGGGAAGGGGACATTGTAGAAGAAGTCATTTAGATGTGGAAGTTATGCTAAAGAAGACACAGTTACTGGGACACACACACACAAAAAGGTGTTACTAAAATAATGGGATGGATGGGCTATGAAACCACATGGGGAGAAAAAAGTACTCTGAAGCATGTATGTATGTATGTATGTATGTATGTATGTATGTATGGGAAGCCCGATCAAGAGGGAGACTACTTGAATGCTGCAAGAGTGGCTTTTGGGCGGGAGCACGCAATCATTTTTTTAGTTGATCGATCATGCTACTCAAGATTGCTAATGACCAATGGATGGTACATAGGTACTTGAGCTTGTATAACAGCAAGGTGTACAACAAGCAATTGCAATGCTTTTGGTAGGTTGAACATAGAACTAAGGGCCCATTCACACTATCGTGTTATGGTAAATGTGCAGCAACACTCTGCACACGGCATGGTGCATTGCCGTTCTATTAGTTTTGTATGGTACTTTGGCAGCGCAAGGCACTTAAGTCAAAGTGCATTGCAATGGTGTTGTGTTGCATTTAAAAAAAATTTTTTAGTGCAGATGTGAACAAGACCTAACAGCAGCAGCAGCAGCAACTGATCGCTACACAAATGTAGCTTACACCATCGGGAGCCATTTGTTAAATGTGTGTGTAGTGCTCAATTTCTAGTGATTGTGGCGGAGTTATTTCTGCCCCAAATAAAGACATTTTGTAATTTTTGTTTGTTTATAACTCCTCCCTACAGCTCTGCAAACCAATGACAGCACAGTTACTGGCAGCTGAAATGCTGGCATTGGTGGACCACCATTGTCTGCGCTCCAAATCAAGATCTCTAGAGGGAGTGTGTTCCCAGGAGTGGCGGGAGGAATGTAAAAGGTACTTGCAGCTAACATGCATTACCCACATTTAAAGGATGCATGTCATGAGAGAAATAACTGCTGCCGCTGCAGATTTTATATTGAACATGCTAGTGTCCTGGTTGTGTCCTGCTCCCATACGTCTGAGACACTGATCCAACAAGTATGCAGCAAATGGAAGTTGACAAAAACTCAGAACTCCTCATCTTCTATAGTTGTGGGTCAGTGCCTTGCAACACATGAAAGACACATCACAGGAAAGCCAGTCTAGTATTTTGACTAGACAAAACACAAAAATTCCCCAGCCTCAACCTGCCAGCCAGCCTGCAACCAAACAAGTAGCCCTGTCAACAGTATGCGTTAAAATCAGAGGTTTAGTTGCACAAACTTTTGGCCAAAAATATGTAGAAGCCACACTGCCGCGCCAAGGCACCTCTGCAAAGTGTGGTCCTAACTCTATGTATCCGAGTCTCCAAGTGTGAGCATAATAATGAAGTTGATAAATTACATGCAGGTGTACCTGGAGGTGGCCTACTCCTCCTAATAAGGTGCAGGCACGCACTGGAGGCCCAGCAACCAAAAATGCACATTGGGAAGGCTTTTCTAGTATTTTGACTAGGACAGCCGGCAATGGCGGCCCGCATTATCTTCTCAGGTGCACCTTCAGCAGCAGAGTTTGACCAGCAATGAGAACCCAGAAATATTTGCTTCAAGATGGACCCATAAGTCCATTACACACAAAATGTCTGACCTAAAGATGTCATATGATTTTTTTAAAATTTTTTAAGTACTCGTGGGCAAGACAAAATCTAAATTTGGTGAAGTCTGTCACTTTTAAGTACAGCAATTTTTGTTTTTCAGTAGTCAACCCCCCCCGCCCCACCACCACCCAGTTACATAGTTTTACTGCCTATTGATCCACTAGTCTTCCCCACGTCCTGTAATAGAGTAACAACACTGTTCATTCTAAAAGTGAAATTGTGAAGCAACAAGGTCCCAGTTTCCAGCAATGTGTATTTGCTTAACAGAGATGTAATGACTGAATGTTTATCAAACTGCCTTTAATTTATAAAATACTAAATGTTTCCATCCTTTGTTCAGTCTTAGTGCTGCTGACTGATCACATGCAGCCACTTCCTGTCTAGATTCACTTCTGCAAGGACTACATGCCATTTCTAAGCACAGGTTCCCAAATGGAAACTCAATCTCTATCGGAAGCCATTGCCACAGAGAGTGACAATGCCGGAGCACAATTAGGAGACAGGGAGAGTGTGTTGTCACCTTAACAGGAAGTGCTTAAACAAAGACCTTGATGGTAGGATCGCCAGGTATTATTTTAATGAAAGTTGCAGATTTAAAAACACTGACAATTACGTTTGAAACATTGAAATGTTAAAGCTGATATGAGACTTTAATGACTAGGTTTACATCTAATTTACTGATTATAGAAGCTATATTAAATGTGATTCCCCCCACCCTAAATGATGTTTGGCAGTATTATGAAAAGCATCTATTGCTGTATTTAATTAATATTACATGTACATTTGTAACCCGTGTTTTGTGCAATGACATAATCAAACAAGGGGGAAACAAAGGCTTCGTGTCTGATCTTCTTCAGTGCGAGGACATTACAGAAAGAGACAGACACGATCACAAGCATGGATGCACTCTCATTTAAAGGCAAGGGGAGGGAATACGTCTCTGCTAAATCCCCGCAACCCGGCGAGAGCAAAGCTCTGCGCGGAGTCTCCGAGAATTCCAAGCTCCACAAGACAGCTCTATAATTGTTTTCATACACTTTAATTAGAAAAGCTCGCCTGGCCTTGAATAATAAGAGAAAGACTTCTGTACTTGAAAGGTTGAAGTCAATCAAGTGTGAATGACGGCAGACGAGGAGGTGAGCCGGAGACGTTGTCTACTCTCCACTTTAATCATCTCTCCTGATTGGAATTCTGGCAGGTTTTGAGAGGTCTAATGTGTCTGCTACCTTTTCTGTGCCTCGCCTCTTAAAATGCCTCCCGCATCAAATTTCCAGTGATATTACACAACCCAGCAAACAATGGCGCTAATATCCAATCTCCATGTAGGGAACCGACCCTTAAAGTGCACTAACAAAGAAAACGCACACCTGGAAAGAAGATGGAGGTGTGTGAAAAATCTGTCAAACTGTACTTTGCTTTACAGGTGGACAAGCCCTCAGCCCACAAGTGCATATACTGTATATTTGTATAACATGGGAAACCTTCAGCCACCAATCTCTGCTATATAGCTACTGTGCAAAAATGTCAACCCTGCTGAAGATTTTGATAGACAACCCCCCAATCCCACCTACTTTACAGGATACACTGCTAATATTTTTGGGTACATCAATGTAAATTTTGGAGTCAGCCATCACAGTATAAATACACTTTAGTTGACTCCCGATACTTATCTTATTCTCTTTGCTGCTATTTCTATCAATTCACTGGTTGACAAAAAAAACTTGCCCTTGGGAAATCCTTAACCAAGCTTTTTTTTTAAGCTGGCCACACACACACACACACACACACACACACACACCTATAGATTATGGTCAGATGGAAAAAGTGCAACAGATTCCTCCATCTACTCTAAACTGTGTAGATGGAGGCATCTCGCCCTGGGCCAAGCTTCAGTAATCTTGCTAGTCGGCCCTGCTGGCTCTCAATACCTGAACAATGCCAGAATCCTATCAGATTGTTCGTGTTTTGAGAGCCAGCAAGGCCGACTAGCAAGATACCATCCACACAGTGTAGCGTAGATGGAGGAATCTGTTGCACTTTTTTCATCTGACCATAGAAAATCTGCAGATAATCTATAGGTGTATGGCCAGCTTTATACTAACTTTGGCCCATCTTTCACCCGTGAGGGGAGTATGACCTCACACTCTTTCTGGGGAGTATAGATCAGCCGAAATCTCACAAAAAAGATGATCCTGCAAAGCACTGCAGTGTCTTCTCACAGGATTTCACCTGCTCTGCATCCCCCACAACTCTTCCTGCAAGGACAGCGACATCGTGCCCAGAGATAAGGACGGTATGAAAAGTATAAATCTAACACTTTTATTGAAGGGTACATTCTCCACCTAACGGTAAGTGATTTATGTGAGGGGTCAGGGGGAATTTGAGCAGAGCTTGCATTTCACTGCAAAGTCCCCTTTTAATTATACCATTGAAAGTGTTCTTGCTATAGCTCTTTGATTGCAAAAAGATACCTGTTGAGCCTGCCAGAAATCCAGTGATGTCCTGTGACTCTTCAGTGCTACCTCAACATTTAGCAGCCTGTCCAGTTTTCCTCTGTGGACTACTGAATATCCATCTTCCACATATGCTATGGTGAGGTCATGTAATCCTAAAAAGTGGCCAACAATTTTCCACCCTGGCTACTTGGTCAAAAGTCTGTTTTTCAGGTGGTCCCAGCAGGGTCACCCCCATATATAGAATTTTAACCAATTCAGCAGGAAATGGACAACATTTGATCAGTGAATGACCAGCTCAATACTTCCTGTCCTAGAGTGACAACACTCCTCCTCCATACATCGGGTAAAGTGAGTGTGGTCACCCTAGAACAAAAAGGAAGTCACTGGCAGGATCACCAGGTGAAAATAAAGGGAACAAAATTCTAATGCAGCCATAAGATCTAAGGAATGGCAAGCTGCATACAATTATATTTTTGTTGTATGGTTTGGATACATTTTTAACCCACGTGTTCTCCTTACTAGTATAGCATGGCTTGTCTCCACTGTCAGAGAAGAAGATGGATCCTCAAGCACTGTACTGTGGAAATGTCAGAACTAAAAGACAGAAATGCAATGTGGCCTATAGCCAACCATAATGAGCATCACTGCACATGATCAGAGCCTGACAATGAAGTACAGTGGGTGGACAGATTAAAGGAAACATCACACATAAAAGTAGTTTAATTTTAAAAGAAGCTAAATTACAATTACAGAGCTGCAAAGATATCAATTAGCACTATGTGTCACTTATGTAAGAGCCACCCTATATACGATATAATAGGCAACATTTCATCACGGTGATAATTGACGTATACCTCTAAATGGCACGCTGGGTGGAGTGCGTTTCTTTTATGTAAAGACCAAATATGAATTTACTACAATCTGTTTAGTTAAAAAGGGAAGGGAAAAAAAAAAAAGATAGGTGTGTCACTGTGTCACTTGGTTAGGACAGTTTTTTTGGCAACAAGGTGTACCGAACAGAAATCCTGAGAGTCCAAGTAGTTGTTACCCGTTACGCAGACAGTTGAAAAGCGCAAAAAACAATTTAAACACTTAAAAGGGGAACATTTTTCAAAATTAAAAAAACGTCAACAGCAATAAAACAGATTGGTAACAAAGGTTTACAGGTGGGCACAGGCTGACAGGAAGGGTCCTAAATACTCCAAAGCTACTGAAATGCCCCAAATTGTGCCGGTCTTGACTTTGAAGGGGCGGGATAACGCCTTATTAGGCCAGTGGTTTGAACATTATTTATGACGTTTGCAAACTTGACTATTCAAAATGTTCCTTTACGGTTCATTCATAAATCGGCACCTTGTCCATTAACATTCATTTTAATAGCGCCCATTGTACTATTACAGCAGAGGGCAAAGAACCGGCACTGTAGCGTACCACAACGCACATGCGATTCACTGTGGTGTTCAAGGGTCAAACTTTTTTAGTTCAATGCAGTATGCTGCCAGGCTATTCAAAATGAACGGTCTGCCCTAACCTACAATAGCATGTTGTGTTAATGCAGCACATAGTCTGGACTCTTACAGCAGAACATCAGGGTTCCAATCAGTCCTATCTGCACAGTGTGACCGCTCCATACACAGGTATGTTGTTGTGCAATTTGTCTGTACTCTTCTGCATTGTGCGACAATCTCTCGCCCAGTATAGCCGCATAAGTGAGACCGCTGTGCTCCTCTACACGGACAGCACGCAGCGTAAATAATCACACTCGTCCTGCGTACGCACAGTATGGGTCCTGCACTACGCAGCTGCCTGGCCAAATATGTAAATGACATCATTAAGGAGCACACTGCACCGCTTGCTGCATCCACTGATCTCTGACACGCGGGTCAGCGATGCAACGTGTCAGCTGCCTCTCCTCTGGCTGCCCATCACACAGGATAATTACATGCTAATTGTGTGAGGAGGCCCAGCTGACAGTGCATGGCCACGTTTTCAGAGGCTGTTTACACCATGCTGAGGTCTGAGAGGTGGATGCAGGACTCGCTGGGCCTTTCCTATAACCCAACTACTTCTCAATGCATATTGCAAGGAGGAAAAAGGGAATAGAAGAATATAAAAGGGGAAGGTGGAGAAAGCTAAGGACACAGACAAAGGAAAGAGGTCAAGGGGGGGAAAAAAAACCTCCTGACTGTCAGCGAGGTCCAAGATGCAAATCCCACTCACAGACAGACTGCATATTTCCATTACAAAGAGCGCAAAAGGTTGGAGAGAGAAACTCGTTAGCAATGGGAGGATATTAAGGTCACTTTGAATTTACACCATCTAATTGGCAAACATGAGCCAAGCGCTTCCACTCAAAGTGCTGGCAATTGTGTGCAAACGACAGCGGGGACACGACACCAAAAGGAGGACGGGAAGAGAAAGGGTCGAAAGGCACGTTTCACATTGAAGTGCAGTAAACGGCCGGAGGCAATGCTGTCAGGGAAGCCGCGGGGCTGCCTGCGACAAGGCGTGATTGTAGCACGTTCAGGGTCCACGGTCAGGGCAGCGAAGTGACCGCGCGTCGCGAGTTACGGGAGGACAGAGAGCATGTGAACAGTGGTGCAGGATATGGAGCAGAAGCAAAGCCCGGGTTGCTGTGGTAACAGACTTGACACAGGGCAGGTTGCAGGGAGCTGTCTGAGTTATTATTAGGGACATTACGTGAATGTGAGCTGGGCATGCGCACCACTCCACCATGAGCATCGCCACTGATTTCAGGGATGGACTCTCCTCCGCAGTGTCAGATCACCTTCTCTTTTTTCAGGCAGGCCTTTGTCAATGTGAAAAAAAAATCTGCATTAAAAACTACTAGTCATGTGGCTCCAACTTTCATCCTCTAGGGCATCTAAGCACACAGAACATTAGTCAAATGCCTATCATTGGCAGGAGCACTACTGAATCTGAGCTTGCCATCTCTATTTGCTTCTAAAAGCATACCCGTGCCCCTTCCTCAGCAGCACATACCCCCTTTCCTGTGCTCCCTGAAATTTAGCCACCAAGGAAGTATAAAATATACCCAGTTATGGAGGATCATCTGACAGCGCTGGGCCAATCATCAGTGCTGTCACATATTCCTCTAAACCCCTTGTATGGGTGGGAAGAGCCCTCAGCCCTGTGTAAGCAAATCAGAGTTTACACAGCGAAGGGAATGTATGTGCTGCTGAAGAGGACAGGTTGACATTAAGCCAGCCACTTACTGGTCCAGTCATTCCTTTACAAAAGTCCTCCGTTCACTAGATACCCCCACTGTACTTCTCATGGGCTACAAAGCGTAAGGCCTGGATTACCTCTTCATGTGAAATGGAAGAACTATAGGGAATATCAACTAGAAGGACTTCCAACCAGTATATGTTCACAGGCTGCAGGAGTCATCACATACAATGGCCGGTAATCGATCATATTGAATGATCACGTCTCTGTGCGTTTGGCTGCCGTAACTAGAAACAATGTCCCTACTATACTTCAACACTGAATATGGCTGATAGGGTATGCTGGGACAATGTAGTTCAACCGAAGGCAAGTAATTCCAAGCCTAATGGATTCTGATATTATACTATGGTTATGTTGGGAATGTAACACACAGAATCACATTGGATGGAAGGGGAAGGCAGTCATAATGTGGAGGCAACAGCACAGCTGCCATTGCTGGGTGGTGGTCTCTTCTACGCATGCATGTGCAAAATCTCTATTTATTGCTGTGCAAAGACCGTCCACCATTGTGATACATAATAGACGCAGTGTGACTGTCTTTCCATAGGACTAAATGGGGGAATGCATAGGAAGGAGACGTCCAGCCAGACCTGGCAGGAGTGAAGGCAGGGAGTAGAAGATTATGGTGGGGTGGTCAGTTTAAGAATAACTGTACTAACCGTGATGATGAGTTTGTCCACGCAGTCCGGGGCCACACTGTGCAGGTGAGTGAGGTGCAGCTGTAGGTGGATCTTGTTGTTTAACATGTCCTGACAAAGAGGGCAGCGCAGCATTGGCTGCACAGAGTGCTGCGTCATAGCGTGGACCCGCAGTCTATTGATGTCTGCATTGGTGTACTTGCAGTATGGGCACTGGAAGAGCTGGAGAGACAGGAGAACATTGAAGGGAAAGCATGAGAGCAGGAAGTAGAGAATGAACGAGGTACACAACATACGGAAGATGATGATGAGTGACAACAGGTATAAAAAAAAAAGGTAAGAAGTAGAACAGAGGCTGCTACCTGCTCCCTCTTCTCCTCGGTGGATCTTGGTCTCTTAGGGGGAGGCTCACCGCTGGCATTGGAGGACAGCTTGGCAGGTAGTGAATCAGGTGGATCCCGCTCAGGCGGAACAGAAGGCACTGTGACAAAAATAACAATGAACAATAAGAGTTTTGCAACACAATCAACACTTCCAGATTCTGCTTTCATCCCGTCCTCTGTCTGATAGAACCCAAATTTAAGACTACTAAAACTAGACCATATCAACTATACACTTCAGGCAGATATAAAAAAAGACACATCAATGCAGCTTCATATTCATTACTAATTTTTGTTTTATGTACCCGAATCTAAATTTGTATTAGCACCTTGCAGTACCTGTACAGCAGAGCTTAGACTGGGAAAGGAAGCAGCATAAAAGGTGACAGTTGTGCTGCAGTGCTCATAAGGGACATGGAGGAGAGGGCAGAGAACTGAGTTCATCATTCTGTTTTATCTCTTCACTGGCCAGTCACAGAGAGATGCCGGGGAGGAGACCTGTAAATGTTACTTTAATGCAATAAAGAACAAAAATCAGGTCTCCTGCCTTACCAGACAGGGCTGTTCTCGGTGACAGGGCTGTACAAAACTCAAGACTGTGTGGACAGAAATACAAATCCTTTGGCAGGTATAGTATTTCACTTGTGTATTTTTACAGTTTACCCGGAGTTCAGAAAATGCTGCAGCAGCAGCGTGTGTGTGTGTGTGTGTGTGTGTGTGTGTGTGTGTGCCCGTGCCTTTGTGACTTCTTTATAACATTTTGTTTCCCAAAAATCATCAGCCAGTCCAAACATCTTCCCCTCCCCTTCAGCAGAGATCACAAAAACCAAAGTAGAGAGCTTGAGGAATGTTCCAGAACTGAAGAGAGCCTGCAGCTCCATTTACTCCAGCCATGGTAAGTAAAGCAGCCCCTGATGACACTCTATTGATTATCGCTGCAAGACTTCACTTTTTTTGCTTTAACAATATTTGTTTCTTTTTAAACAAATGATAACGATCAATTAAATAACTGATGTTTACTTATGCCTTAAAAACCAAACCCTGCCCCCGTGTATTGTCTCTTATTAAACATTTACGTGGGGGCAGCCATATTGGCTCATTACATTTTCTAGCTCTTCTTCCTGCTTAGATGTACAGCACTCTGCTGTCCCTTTAAAACAGATGATGGTGATACTGGCTGGCCATATGGTACTGTACCTGTTCCCCTATTAGTGTCTTTTGCCCCCTCCGGCTCCTGGTCTTTCGGCACCTCGGCTGGGTCAGCATCTGCATCACAGGCTCCTTCCGGATCCTCTGCCGGTTCTTCTGAAATAATAAATACATGCGATTGAGCAGCCGCTTGGGGAAGGGAGGCTTGTATATTAGGGCACAAAACAGTATCCGATGGAAGCAAAAACACATGATAAGTTCTGTCTTAGAACAAAGTACAAGCGTCAAGAACATGCAGGCCAGTGGTCAGCTTTGATCAAGGTAGTCTGAACAATACGGGATGAATCCTGATTGGTAAGGAAAGGGTTACATCTCTGCAATACATGTGCATATCCCTTTAAAGACGCTGCAAGTACAGAAAAAGAACTGCCGATGTGCCAGAAATACAGTGCGATCCCAACTTCCTCTTTGACATGACAACGCTCGGAGGGCAATTTATCAAAACTAGAGCAGACAGAAGCTGATTGGTTACTATGGGCAACTGCTCCAGTTTCTATCTTTCATTCTCAAAGCTTAACTGCACAAACTGAAGAGAGAAGCTGATTGGTTACTAAAAGGGGAGCTTCTCCAGATTCTGTCTGCTCCAGTTTTGATAAATTCCCGCCAGTGTATTCTCGGCTCCGAATTCCTAAAGACGTGTTGTCAGCCCCACCTACGTCATTTCTGATACATTACAAAGAACACAGACCTCTTCTCTCCCCTCCTCGTCACCATCACCCCATCCTGTGCACAGGCAGAGAGCACAGGAAGTTCACAGCCCCAAAAATTTCTGGCAAAAACAAACAGGTAATTTTTTTATTATTACTGGGTCTCTATGCTTCAATATGCAATGCAGGTGGGAGGAGTGTGCAGTACATAGCTTCCTGAAAACAAGAAGCTGTGGTAATGCCCCCATGACTGAAATACCTGAAATCCAATGGATTAGAGGGGAACAAGCTAGATAATGCTGGATGTCCTCCAGTCAGGAAATGGTGCGGGCTCTGACTTGCTGCAGCTTCTAATGCACATTGTGAAAAGCTTGCAGTGATATCAGAGGAAGCCAAATTTGTCCCCAGAGTTCTTCAACGAGCCATGCAGCAGAGAACTAGAAGTGTGAAACAGTGCGTGTTCCTAGTTCTTACACCCGCTGTCAATCACTCATTGGCTATTGTCAAGTTGATGCTGGCAATAAATGATGATGCTGCTGAACTTGGGTCGGGGCATATAAGCTTCTGGTCATGAAAGGGTTAAAGATGGCGCAGCAAACCCTCGGTGTCATACTGGAGGCATGACGGCGACAGAATGGATCACGGCTTGTCATATAATGACAAATATATTCATCTCCCCCGACTCGCCAACGAATATACAGAGCAGCTCACATATGACACTTCCATAAAGCGGCACCCCGTACTGGAAGGCAGTTCTGAATACGCATTGTTCCTAACAAGGACCGTCGTGTCGGGGAAAGGAAAAAAGGAGATTCATGGCAGAAGTAAAAAGACAGGAAGGATAGTCGGCTTTCTTTTCATGCTCTTTCCAGGAGAACATAGCGCAGCTCCAAATTAGCAGGGGGGGGCTCTCTTTATTGTGCCGAGCATTGATTGCTCTGGCGGCCCGAGCTGCAGTACCACTTGTGACCTAGAGGTGTCATCCTTAGCAAAGGGAGGCCGAGCACAGAAGACGGATAGGAACTGAGGACTGGGCAGAGGCTAAATGACTTCCTAGTTCAGAGTATGTGATGAAGAGGAAGCTACACAATTCATCCCGCTATAAAATAGATTTACGGAGAGATCCTCCAGTTCCTCCGAGCATTCCCGCTGCTATGTATTATAAAACAGGGAAAAAATGGCTTGTTTTCTGACAATTATGAGGCCTTGCAGCGCTGACATCTTTGCTGCAATTCCCAGCAAGGAGATCTTTTTTCCCCCCTCTGCTTGCACTTGTATGACCTGTATACAAAACTGGAGCAGCCAGAACAAGGACTGTGTGTGTGTGTGTGTGTATGTATGTATGTATGTATGTATGTATGTATGTATTACATTGTATATCACATCAAAACTGAGTAAGTCAGCGGTAGAAGCAACATTTAACATCTTGGGGCTACACAGGGTCCCCTTCATTTGGCAGACAGTGTATATTAATACTAGGGACAATAATACTTTGTTTTTAGATGCCATGCTTGTCGTTTTGTTTGACACTCCAAATTGCAAACATGATTTTACATTTTTTTTTGCATGTTTAAAAGATAGGACTTACAAAAATAAAACAAGAGTGGTACCTCGCAGTCGCCATTCACACCTGAAGCGCTGCGGCTGCCGTGCGACAAAGGGAATCTCATTATTTCCTATGAGGCCCATTCACACCAGTGCGTTGTGCTGCAGCGTGACTTTCAAAAACGTGCTTCACGATACGTTTTTAGCCCCATAGACATTAAAAGGGAGCACATGCAAAATGCCTGCAACGTGAATTTTCATGCACCTTGGCACGCAACAACAAGCCGCCGCCCCCTAGCAACATACACTTCACTATTTATTGGTGAAGTATAAAACAAATGCATGAAATATGCAACAAAGAACACATGAAGATGCACAAGTGTGCACGAGAGTAACGGTAATGCAGAATGTTATACTTGTACTTCTCTCACCCCCTTTTTTTTTTTTTTACAAAAACACGCGATGAGGTCACGTGAAAAGAACCCAGAAAATTACCAGCATTGAGACTGAATCGATCTTTATTTAACAAGCAAATAGAAAATCCATAGAAAAAGAAATGCGGTAAAAACCGCGTCCATCAACTGAACGCTCTAAGAAACAAATTTAGGAAGTGACTGTGGAGACCAGAAGGATTCCAGATTGCCCTACTTGTTTTGCGGGCGAGCCTCGGTGCCGTGCGCGGCTTGTTGTAAGCGGCGGCAGAGGCAAATTTTGTGTGGCAGTTCCTAGCAGAGCGTGAAGCTATTATGTCCTGTCATGGTGAGAATGAATCTCTCGCTCCCTCAAACATATCTACAAGCCATCCACATAATAACACGGGTACAGCAAATCAATACGTGTATGCCATCATATGTGTCAATAGGACCTGGAAAAATAGCATTCGCTCTGGCTGCTGTCAAACCGGCGTAAAAACACACCAGCGACGCATGGGCCGCCTGGACAAACACTGCTTGGCTTTTAACATGCGACGCCCACGGACTTTCCATTCTCCAATCTCGATGCAAGTTTATATAAAAATGTCCATTTAAAACCCCTATGGGATAGTACGCCTCCCGATGAAAAAGAACATAAATATTAGGATTCGCAGAGGAGCGCGACGACTGTGTAAACGCATGAGGCTGCACGCTGCGTGTTTATAAAAGGTCGTGGATCTCCGAGGTGGTATCCTCAATCTAATCCGGCAGATGCATTCTACCGTCTGCTACAACAAAACTTACTGTACAATCTACCAAAACTCTAACACGAGGACACATCTGCACAATACATTCAATCTGTATCCAATCAGGCCGGCCCTTGCACTACATAGAATGGAGATTGTGCAGTATAGAGTCAGCTTTGGCCTTGC
Organism: Nanorana parkeri; assembly: GCF_000935625.1. NCBI lineage: Eukaryota > Metazoa > Chordata > Amphibia > Anura > Dicroglossidae > Nanorana > Nanorana parkeri. Next base: position 719,538 of record NW_017306878.1, on the reverse strand, counting down.
CAACAGTTATGCAATTTGAAGGTCTATATGTCTGCATCGGTTAGGACGCTCCTTGCGTGTCTACACACACATTACAAGCTGAGCAACTTCAAGCTCATAGACCGGTAGATTGGCCCTTGTTGGTAAATCTACAGTCAGATGGTAACGTGTTGCACAGGAATTGCACAGCTTGTACTATGTGTGGTCAATGTAATTAAACAAATTTCAGATTGTCGCTCTAAAAATGGTTTTTTGTACATTATATGTGTGTGCTAAAGTTACATGAAACCACACTGTGCCTTGTCCTTCACCCGCAGAGTTGAAGCAATTTAGATATGGGTGAGATTCAGGCAAAGGTGGGGTAACCTGTGGCAGTGCACGTCCATGTCTCTGCATGCGCTAGTCCCTTGCTATAGTCCCCGCACGTCCATGTCTCTGCATGCGCTAGTCCCTTGCTATAGTCCCCGCACGTCCATGTCTCTGCATGCGCTAGTCCCTTGCTATAGTCCCCGTGCTGTATGTGGCCGCCCCACATTCCTCTCCACGTTTGCTGGTAGAGGAATCCTAGAGACTCATACCCACACACAGCAGACTACAAGAGGTTTGGCTTTCTTGAGTTGTCTCTGGCCTTCAATCAATCTGCCACACATATGGTGCATTCAGTACGGTGTATAATCCATATGCAAATTGCCTTCCGCATTGATCCGGTATTAATTTTCAATTAGGGAGCTCACAAGGGGTCTGACCAGGTCAATAAGAGAAGCAGCAGACAAGTTGAGAACTAGCAAGATTCCTGGGGACTTGGCTCTGGCCATGGCAGACAGAGCTCCTACCTCACCGCAAATCCCAGGGCCGGGCCCTCCAGTAGCACCTGCTGCCGTCTATCACGACACCCGTCTACCGCCAACACGTGGCAGCCACCCGCCACCTTCTCTACTGGACTGGCAGGACACAGGACCTTCCCAAGAGCCAAAACTGACAACGATGCAATACTGGGAGTGTAGAAAAACTAGACTCTGTACTTCAAGAGCTGCGGAAGAACATGTTTCTGCCTAAAGAGAACTGGATCCTCAGGAGCAAATTCAGGGAACAAGTGAAGTCATGCTATCCAGCGAACACTGCAATAATGCAACATTTTAAAAACAAAACACTACTTCCACCGCGCCAAGCTTGCTCCCGTGATGGACTACAATCTTAACACAAACTAGTTGTCAATCACTGGAGCCTTTTTTTTAATCCGATTAATCGAACTTAATAATCGGCCAACTAATCGATTATGAAAATAATAGTTAGCTGCAGCTCTACACACAGGGCACAAAACCCTGTTCAGAGCTTCATCTTTTTATCCAGGACTGCTGTGCTGCACCAGTCCAACCCACTTCCTTATGTCTGTGACCTGGGAATCCCTTTAGGCTATTTTTTGTATGATGGCCAAAATGTTCAAATTTCAAATCAGCACAGTGGTGTAGTGATTAGCGCTTCTGCCTGGTACCGGGGTCTTTGGTTCGAATCCCAGCTGGATCACTATCTGCATGGAGTTTGCATGTTCTCCCTGTGCTTCTGTGGGTTTCCTCCCACACGCCAAAGACATGCTGGAAGGTTAATTGGCTCCTCTCTAAACTGGCCCTGTGTGCATGTGAGATAGGGACCTTAGATTGTAAGCTCCTTGAGGGCCGGGACTGATGCAATACGTAAAGCGATTGTTGGCGCTATATAAATGCCAGTACATGTAATTATAAATAAATACATTTAGTGTTAATAAGCTAAACAACCCAAATGCCACATTATACAATTAGATCTATGCCATGGCACAATGGGGGGAATATACTAAAGCCTGAACAATGCCGGCATCCAATCAGATTGTTCAGGTGTTTTGACAGTCAGCGGGGCCGACTAGCAAGATACTGAAGCTCGGCTGAGTGGGAGATTCCTCCATCCACACAGTGTAGCGTAGATGGAGGAGTGTGTTGCACTTTTTCCATCTGACCATAGAAAATCTGCGGATAAACTACAGGTGTATGGGCAGCTTAAAACTGGAGCAGACAGGGACCTGGAATAGCTGTGCATGGCAACCAATCAGCTTTTATCTTCAAAGGTTACCTAAACAAGCTGAAGATAGAAGCCGATTGGTTGCCATCCTCCAGTTTTAGTAAATTCCCCCAATGTGCATCAGGCCTGACAAAGTGGCGGCAGTTCGAACTACTGAGCGTTTTACAAAGCCACCAATCAAGATTCAGACCTGTCCCAAAACTTGGTTCCGATTGGTGGCTTTATAGTAAACTCCATTTCTCAGCACAGTGACACTTTGGCACATCAGGCCCAATACGCCTGAACTGCACTGCAGCCGCCCATCTGCTAACATATGACCCTCTTCAAGGTCGCAGTGCCCTCCGCTCTGGTCGCGCTGCTTCTACCGCCTTTTCTGATCTGTAAGCTAAACGGCGAGAGCACGGACCAGCTCTCCATACACTAAGCCTAATTGGTCACCGGATAATTGTAATTAGTGCTCTACTCATTAATGAGTAAAATCTTTATTGGCACCATTGATCAGTAGACTTTGTTAGCCATCCCCGCTAACCAATGGCAGGCAGAACAAGCTGGCTTATTGGCATAGCAATTAATGAAATCAATTTCTAGCCAGAAGCTGCCACTTGTTTCAAGCTTGTTAGGAGACGGTGACAGGGCGAACGTCAACTCCATGAGGGACAGGCGAGGCTCCCAGCATGCATTCTGCTTTTACTGCACAGCTGGGCCACTGTGCCCATTCACGGCATGTGCCAACCACTTATGGCAAGCACCACATACGATATGTTGCTATACCACAATACAGACATGAATGACCCTCAAACTGCCTGCATCGTCCATAGCAACTAAATTCAGCTCTTGGTGGTGCAAAAAATAAAAACCGCTTATTTGAAACCAAATCTGTATGGTGCCCTTATGGCTTTGCCTGCCAGGGACCTGTGCGTATGGCATTGCCTGCCAGGGACCTGTGCGTATGGCATTGCCTGCCAGGGACCTGTGCGTATGGCATTGCCTGCCAGGGACCTGTGCGTATGGCATTGCCTGCCAGGGACCTCAAATTTATATTCCTGGGTTGCCACTCACTCATTAAGGCGTATCGAATATGCGCGTTTGTCACGGCATGATGATTTTTGGGTCTACAGAGGCATGACTACCACAAGGTTATGGGACATCAGATGCTATAGAAGGATTGGGACTTATTCTGCTCGCCATAACAGAGGACACGCACACGGCTAAAGCGTTCAGCTTTAACAGAGAGATCAGCGGCTCCGGCGACCATTTCTATTTATTTTGCTTGGAACCCAAGAATAAAAAGCCCTTGGAACAGGCGGTAATTACAGTTTCTCTCCTAACTTGTAACGGCAGATCAATGGTACATTTTAAGATGCATCGATTTACAATTAGCACGGCTTCCCCACTTAAGGCTTTAGGAGAAAATTCACTTTACTGCTCCATACCATGCAATCCGGTAAACGCGGCAGAGTCTGCTCCACGGGCCCCACATGACCAGAACACTGGAAGAACAATCACTGTGCAGGAAATGAGAAGAAATCTCCTAAATGCAAATCCTGAATAAATATTTTTGCGATCAAGAAGGTTGTAACTTGTTACCATCTCTGTCAGAAAAAAGAAAAACCTGCCTGTGCCCCTTTAGAAATATCTCCTCACTTCCTGTCCTGGTGACACCCTTTAATACCCTCATAAAGAGTGCCAGTGGAAGAGTGAGACAAGGCAGAAGTACCCCAATGGGGGGAACCGGGGTTCTATCAAAAGCTCTAGCTCAGCGAAATCTCCAACTACCTCACTTCCAATGCTCAGAAAGACTGGAGCTCTGTACAGTTGCGGTGCACATGCGCATAGCGTTTTCAGAATACTCGTCGAGTTTGCCACCTGCTGAATATTGCTAAAATGCAGCTGAACAGAAGCTCCGTCAGTCTCCGTGTTTTGCAGTCTAACGTCGTCTGGCCGTCTTCGATAGAACATCAGCATGAATACAAACCTGACAGAGCTTCTAACCCTACCCAATTTAGCTGGAGAAATTTAGCCTCCCTTACCGTCCCGCGGATCAAAAGGTTTAGTAGGGCAGATATCCGCTAACTTCCTGTTCTGCTGGCACCAGGGTAAGAAATTAGTGTGGGGGTCACCGGTAGAAGAAAAACTCAGGAAGCTATTAAAAACCCAGACAGATGTTCTAACCTTTCCCCACTCTGCTAAAATATGTCTCTTTCTCCATCACATCCTGTCCCTGAGAAACCCTGTCCCCGGGACAGGAAGTGAGGGAAAATCTCCATCACACACTGTCCCTAAGAAACCCTGTCCCCGGGACAGGAAGCGAGGGAAAATCTCCATCACATACTGTCCCTGAGAAACTCCGTCTCCGGGACAGGAAGCGAGGGAAAATCTCCATCACATACTGTCCCTGAGAAACCCCGTCTCCGGGACAGGAAGTGAGGGAAAATCTCCATCACACACTGTCCCTAAGAAACCCTGTCCCCGGGACAGGAAGCGAGGGAAAATCTCCATCACATACTGTCCCTGAGAAACCCCGTCTCCGGGACAGGAAGCGAGGGAAAATCTCCATCACATCCTTTCCCTGAGAAACTGTGAGACAAGGCAGAAGTACCCCAATGGGGGGAACCGGGGTTCTATCAAAAGCTCTAGCTCAGCGAAATCTCCAACTACCTCACTTCCAATGCTCAGAAAGACTGGAGCTCTGTACAGTTGCGGTGCACATGCGCATAGCGTTTTCAGAATACTCGTCGAGTTTGCCACCTGCTGAATATTGCTAAAATGCAGCTGAACAGAAGCTCCGTCAGTCTCCGTGTTTTGCAGTCTAACGTCGTCTGGCCGTCTTCGATAGAACATCAGCATGAATACAAACCTGACAGAGCTTCTAACCCTACCCAATTTAGCTGGAGAAATTTAGCCTCCCTTACCGTCCCGCGGATCAAAAGGTTTAGTAGGGCAGATATCCGCTAACTTCCTGTTCTGCTGGCACCAGGGTAAGAAATTAGTGTGGGGGTCACCGGTAGAAGAAAAACTCAGGAAGCTATTAAAAACCCAGACAGATGTTCTAACCTTTCCCCACTCTGCTAAAATATGTCTCTTTCTCCATCACATCCTGTCCCTGAGAAACCCTGTCCCCGGGACAGGAAGTGAGGGAAAATCTCCATCACACACTGTCCCTAAGAAACCCTGTCCCCGGGACAGGAAGCGAGGGAAAATCTCCATCACATACTGTCCCTGAGAAACTCCGTCTCCGGGACAGGAAGCGAGGGAAAATCTCCATCACATACTGTCCCTGAGAAACCCCGTCTCCGGGACAGGAAGTGAGGGAAAATCTCCATCACACACTGTCCCTAAGAAACCCTGTCCCCGGGACAGGAAGCGAGGGAAAATCTCCATCACATACTGTCCCTGAGAAACCCCGTCTCCGGGACAGGAAGCGAGGGAAAATCTCCATCACATACTGTCCCGGGGACAGGAAGCGAGGGAAAATCTCCATCACATACTGTCCCTGAGAAACCCTGTCCCCGGGACAGGAAGCGAGGGAAAATCTCCATCACATCCTTTCCCTGAGAAACCCTGTCCCCGGGACAGGAAGTGAGGGAAAATCTCCATCACATACTGTCCCGGGGACAGGAAGCGAGGGAAAATCTCCCCAATTGAGACAGCAGCAGAACTTCTAAGAAGTGGGGGAAACTGAACGGTTGGCCAGGAGTTTCACTTTAAAAATGTTCCTTTAAAGCCGCCATCCTAGAATGTAGTTATTGGTTCCTAGCGAATCTTCAGCCTGCATCCTTTGGAGGGACAGGATACTGGATGCAAGCCGGGGCTACCCGACTGATGCGGACACATTTTCAGTTTTATGCCATGTGCTACTTTTGATGAAAAAAAACCAAAACAAAAACCTTAAAAATGGCTCACAATGCAGGTTGCTGGTAAAACACGCGGCATCCTGAAAAATAAAAATGAACGATGGATTGGCAAAAAAAAAATGGAAAAAAAATCTTAGTAAATATAGAACGAAAAAAAAAATCTGTCAGGTTATTAATAGTGCCGTGCACACGTCCTTCAAACAAAAGGATGAGGTGAAAATTCCAAGCGAGTGAATGCACTTTGCTCCGTTTCATAGAAGCAAATGGATTTGGTGCTTTTTATACATTAATCAATCAATATTACTGGCCGTACATGAGCGGCACAGCCAAGATAGGAGTGACCTCCCAGGCAGACAGGACACTTTAATGCTTAGAAGACAGCTCAGAGCTTAGCAACTTCACGAATATGTTTGTGCCTGATTAGCCCTGGAAGGCAGCGGCTGTGAGCAATGCACTAAATATGACAAGGTTAGTCGTTTTCAATTTGCGCAGGGAGACGAAATGAATGACTGAGGGGTGGGGGGAGAATAGAAAGGGGGGGGGGGCACAACATTATCCCGCTTTCACATGAGGCGAACCGATCTGCATTCTTACATACTGATGGAGCCTATAGACTAAATGAAGCGGACCTGTCCACTAGGCACAGCACTGGGAACCATATTGTGGAAGGAACCTGCATTTGCTTTAAAGCTGAACTCGGGGCACGAAAACATTCATTTAAATATATTCCTTAATAGCTGCAAAGGATATAGATCTACTTTGTGTGCACAAAATGTTTTTGAAAATGCGGATATTACCATTTAAAGAGTAGCAGTGACATCATCACTGTGCTATACATAGCCTGTGCAGAGAGCAGAGCTGTAGGAGGGACCCAGCAGGCCCCACCCACTACAGAAGGGGGCGGAGACCAGACCAGTCACTCTGCACAATGGGAGAGAGCAGCAGTGACCGGTCTTTATTACAGGCATCTCGTGATTCCATACTGAAAAGCCAGGAAGAGGACTCCTTATTCAGCTTTACAGATTTCCATCTCATCTTCCTTGCCGATTGCACAATTAAACAGAACAGTGATGGCACGCTGATTTATTGTTCAATGGGCAGGCTGGAATCGGTGGGGGGTGTTCTATCAAAAGCTCCAACTCATCGATATCTCCAACTACCTTACTTCCAGTGCTCAGAAAGACTGGAGCTCTGTACGGTTGCGGTGCGCATGCATGCATAGCGTTTTCAGAATACTCGTCGAGTTTGTCACCTGCCGAATATTGTTAAAATGCAGCTGTACAGAGCTCCGTCAGTCTTTGTGTTTTGCAGTCTAATGGCGTCTGGTCGAAATCTCTAACTTGCTAGTACCCGGCAGTGATGGGGGGGGGGGGGGACACAGGCAGCTGCAGATCTGAACCAGAAAATAGTGATGCCTCCTTGCCTGGCTGTGTGTTGTCTGGCAGAGGTGTGGGAAACATACGACCAGCTGAGCAGAAATACAAATCCTTTGGAGGTTAAAGCATTTTACATGCGTGTTTCAGATGTTATATGTTTGCAGATACAGTTCAAGTATTTCAAATGTGAACTTAGCAGTTTGCTGGGAGATCTGCAGCACACTCTACACTGATTATAATATTTAGCAATTGAATATTTCAGAAATGATTAATTCTTGCTATTACAACAAGAGTGAATCAACAAAGTGCTTTAGTCATCTTTTTTATACATAAGGAAGTTACATAAATGTCAATGACTCAATTTCTATACAAGTCTGGGGACTTTTCCATATATAGCTGGAAATGTCACAGCTACACTTCATACAATGAGTACGATGCAACCTTTCCACCGTAATCCTTTGATATGGCCTATAGCAGGCATAGGCAACCTTGGCACTCCAACAGTGGTAAGACGGAAAATCCCATCATGCCTCTGTCTTTGGGAGTCTTGCCCGTGGGGGTCAGAGTGTGGCAATGCTTCATTGGATTTGTAGTTCCACAACAGCCGGAGTGCTGAGGTTGCCTACCCCTGGCATACAGGTTCAACAAAGCTCACTGTGTCCAACTGCAAGAGCCAAGTCATTTTAAAAGGGCCAGTCTACCAAAAATGGACTTGGCAGTTATTGAAAGATGGTGGCAGGATACACCAACTGCTGGATCCCCTCCAAGTTCTCACCTGCTTCCATGGAGTCCTACTCTTACTAGTTGTGGAAATCCAAGACTAGGAACAAAGGGATTATGTAAAACATAATTCACTACAGCAAGTGGGCAGAGCCGGGTTCTCAGGTCCATACAGTAGGTGGGCAGAGCCAAGATCTCAGGTCCATACAGCAGGTGGGCAGAGCCAAGATCTCAGGTCCATACAGCAGGTGGGCAGAGCCAAGATCTCAGGTCCATACAGCAGGTGGGCAGAGCCAAGATCTCAGGTCCATACAGCAAGTGAGCAGTTAAAGAAAACCTGTCCCGAGAGAACTATGGAGGTTGACATTATGGACCTCCTATTTTTAGAAATTCTACTACTCAGACTCAAGGAGCCAAAACAAGGTTCATATCAAGAGTCCTGCATACTTGTTCCAGGTCAGTGATTAAAAGGCAGCCAGGCGACTGGCATATTCTCCTCAGATGATGGCAAATGTTTCTAGAGAACGGACTGGTCTAAAACTGGTCACAAGCTCCGGGTACTTCAAAAACTGATGGCTTGTAAATATAAAATGCCGGGTCATTAGGGGCTGACAGCACTGTCCTGAGCGCGGCTGATTGCCAAGTGGAAATAATCCCATCAAACCTTGGCACGGTTAATCATCTCCAAGAGGCCTAAACACTTTCCATCCGGTCCATTATCCTCGTGTTTGAGAAAGTTTCCAAATAAGTCCGACTTCGAGCTTCTAACAATAAGCCGCCGCACAGCTTTTGCAGACGTTCAGCAACTATGGCTGCAGAGAGGATGCGGCGCTGGAACCAAAGAGCACACAGAGTATAGAGTGCACATTGAAGGGTCAGCTTCAGGGCCATGCTGATGCAGCAACCATAAAGCTGGCCATACACATGGCAATTTGTGATACGATTTGGAGAAACTGCCAGGAACCAAGCAATCTACCACCCACAAGTTCAACTGAGCACCACAATTGGTTGATTGTCAAGTCAAAACTGAGCAAAAGATTGATTGCTTTAATAAAGTTTATTGAAGGATTGGATTGAAATGGGATAATACAAAAAAAAAAAGTCAATTCTGTCAACACCGATCGAATTTTTCCTCAGCGCTCGTGCTCAGCGGTTTTGAACCCCATCACCTTGCGGTCAATGAAAACCACCATTTTGTGCCTTTGAATGCTTCGTGATTTCGACAAAAACCATCATTGAACATTCCATCGATTCAGCAGCAGGGTGAAACCGGGAGCCATTTTAGACACTAAACTACAAAGCGAACCTTTAAAATCAGCTCCTGAGCTTGTCCTGCGACAGCTGAAAGACTCCAGAACACGGGGGAAGATTAAACCAAATGAAAAACACCAGTTCTTCCCCGAAGGATGAGCAATCCGTACGGAAAATAAGATATATATACCCCGAATAAGCCACCTGACAGGCACAGGCCATTATAAATGATAAAGTCCCGGCTTATGTAGATCTCTCTGTCCCAGGCCAACCTTGGCCCCTCCACCTCTCCTGCACCGCCAGAGGCACATTGAAGAGAAGGCAGAATTATCCAGCAAACACTTTAATAAAAAGAAAATGTGCGGCCTGAAGACTTTCATATCCTCTTCCAAGCCGCTGTGCTCGGAGCAGGAGGGAGAGCAAACAAGAAGCAGGCTTCATGGCATTGCTGACATTCCAGGCCTCGGCTGGTCTCCTGTCTGGATCCTCCTGCCTGGAATAGGTGTTGTGTGATGCTGGCTAGAATCTCATCGGTATCAGGGAGAGGTCACAGGGCTGTCGGTCACGTGCAAAGGTCAGTATTGGAAATAAAATCCACGTTTTCATTGATGTCGGAAAAAAAAGTAACTTTTCCAAAAATGAATTCCGATCCTTTATACCAGACGTGTTTTTTGATTTGAAGATGAACTCCGACCTTCCCTTCAGTGTTGTACGGGATCCTCTCCTGTTATTGCTATCACTGCACACTGTGAGCTTCTCTCAATGTGCATTAAAAGCGGCAGCAAGTCAGATAGAGCCCACTTCATTTCCTGGCTGGAGGATGTCCAGCACAGCCTAGTCCAGTCGTGGCGAACCTTGGCACTCCAGCTGTGCCAAAACTACAAATCCCAAGATGCATCTGCCTCTGGGAGTTATGTCTGTGGCTGTCAGAGCCTTGCAATGCCTCATGGGACTTGTAGTTCCAAGGTTCGCCATCACTGGTAGTCTTTTCCTCCCCATCCTGACTGTCCCTGGCCCACTCCTCTATATGTCATGGCGGTCCAGCGTTCCATGTGGGTTTTACATACGGGGGGGGGGGCTTTTGGGGTGCTGCATGCAAATACAGCCTGCCTAGGAACACCCATTCCTTCAGACTCTGACTGACATCCACCCATTGTCATATTTACATAACTTCTCCCAAGAGCCCGCCCACTATTTGTATCAGGGCTGAGGCCTGTTGAGAGGTGTACTGCGGCAGGGTGCCGTGATGTTTTCAGCAAGCTCTCCCACCAGCCAAGATCCGCCTGCAATGCATACAGAAGCACAGAGACCTAGTGATGACATCACTGGGTCTAAATTAAGGGCTGGGATTAAAAAAAATGGAAAGGTTTGATTTAAAAATGTAACTAGCATGCTGACGAGGGGGGAAAGGAGGAACCCGGGAAGGTAAAATATAAGCAGATTAAACTTCAGCGTTAGATTTCGGATAACCACCATTCCTGTGTTTGTTGAGATGGACCCTGTGCACCATCAGATCAAAGTAATCTGACCGACACATCATATTCAATCTGGAAAGATGCGATGGGCACACTACATCTAAATACAATACACAGGGGGGGGGTTATCAAAACTGGAGCAGACAAAATCTGGAGCAGTTACCCAGGGCAACCAATCAGCTTCTCTCTTCTATTAAGATTTGAAAATGAAAGAGAAGCCGATTGGTTGCCGTGCAAAGCTGCTCCAGATTTTGATAAATTCCCCTCATAGTGCGGCTGGTTTTCTTTAACACCAACCCCAGGCATTCTGGGAACTGGAGAAAGGTAAAAGTCTACGACAGTGTTAGACAGCTAGCATACCTCCATCTGCTCTGAACTACACGTCCCATCGTGCCTCACCATCTAAAAAACTGTCCTGGGTCAACCAGGGAACAGGAAGTGCATGCTGGGACTTGCAGTTCCGCGAGTTTGAGATCCACTGCAAAATTGGCCCCCAAAAAAGAAGTCTGGGTTGGATTGCTATAGCCAAATCCTGCGCCCTATATGTAATATGTCGGCCGCCTAAACGGAGCAGCAAATCCCGGCTGAGGAACGAAACACAAAAAAGTTGTGTACAAGTTTAGATGGTGACAGGAGCATTGAAAAGACTCGGTTCTGCTCTCTCTTGTTCCTTTCTATGCAGACAATGGGGAACGTACTGAGTGTTAAGTAGCTGCACCGACACATGAGTGACATGAGATGCTGCGCCCAGAGGCCCACAGAAAAGAGAGAGGGGGGGGATCCCAAATGACGGGGTTAATGAGATGCAGGCCGGCCTCGTGCGCACACACATGCACACAAAGCTCTAGTTCCATGAAGTCCGAGCAGGAGATAGGGGCGGAGTCCCAGCAGCACTGGGAGAGACAAACTGGTGGGATCAGGGGCTGACAGTAACATTCAACCTCTTCCTGTCCAAACAAAAGCTCCCTTCAAGGAGCAGGCTTTGTGCTTGGGATCCCTCCTAGACCCCCACCCTCTGCCCAGCCTCATCGGAGACCTACAACAATGAGGGCAATGTGCAAGATGGCAGAGCGATGGCCGTCGCTCCGCACAGATTAACGGGATCTGCTGAAACAATATGTCCACTAGCAGGATCCTGTCTCAGCAGAGGAATGCAAGGGACAGAGCCAGAGGTGTCTCTCCGGTCCCGCAAGGAAAGACGTGGCACCTCTGGGCTACTGCGACAGAGCCAAAGAGGCGGCCAAGTTGCAGGGGACTGGGCCGCGCTGGACTCCAGACAGCAGGCAGACCAGGAAACTCCTTCCGTCATCCCCAGGGCACTATGGGCAAGACTGGCTGCCTCTCCAGATACTTCCTCATTATGGCAGCAATTAGCAGAAAGTGCCCCGGGGGAAGTTGGAGGGAAAGGTTAGTGCGGTTGAAAGAAAAAAAAAATAAAAAATCTGGAGATCCATAAAAAGCAGATGGGTCTCCATAAACACAGGTGCCCGCCAACTTTCCTGCAAGTGGTGTGTCATGTATACAACAGGATGCCCACAAACCACCTGAGAGTAGTCACAAGTCCATCGAGCTGGTCACAGGGTGCAGTCAGCAGTTTGATGGATCTAAACCCGAACTGAACAACATGAAGTGCATCATTGTGTGATCATCGAGAATGTTCCCCTATAGATCAGGATTTTCACCCTTTTTCTGCACTGCTGACAATCTCCTCCCACCTCTTTTAGCCACTTCCTGTCTATATGCACTTGCTCCAGTGTTGCTTTAACATCATTGCTCAACCAACCAATGAAGTTCAATCTGCTTTCATTTTCCCTTCACTGGTTCCTTCCTCCTCCCTTCCCCATCAACATGCTAATGACATTTTTATATAAAGCCTTTAAGATTTCATTTCATACCTTATTTTAGACCCAGTGATGTCATCACTCTATGCAATGCAGGCAGATTATGGCTGGTGGAAGGGGACGGCAGGGTGCTGTGCATAGCTTCCTGATAACATCACAGCACCCTGCCTCAGTACTCCTCTCAAGAGCTCTAAGCCCAGATACAAGCAGTATGCTGACTCTTAGGGCTTGTTCACACCATAAACAGTGCGTTCCAGAGCGGTCAGCTGCTAGAACGCACTGTATCGCATCCCAGCTGGCTTCCTGCAATACTGCGGGCAGGGGGTGTGTATGCGGAGCCAATGACTTCTATGCTGCTGAGCCTCCATGACTGAAAGAACTAAAAACCAATGAATGAAAGCGGCAGGCCAGGAACAGTAAGGCCCCGTTCACACTTAGCGATTTATCGTGCGGTAATTCCCGCAATATCGCGGCAATTTACCGCGCGATATCGCTCTCCAATGCTTCTCAATGGGACAAAGGGTCCTGCTGTCGCGGGTCATGCGTCGCTACAGCAGGACCCTTCTTGGAGCGGGTTTCGCCGCGATTCTCGCTTGCTCAATGCAAGCATTTGCACGATATCACGCAAAATGCGAATCGCGCGATTTGCGAATCGCGCAGTGTGAACGGGGCCTAAGGTTGGGGAGAACAGTACTGGATGATATTGGATGTCCTCCAGCCAGTAAATGAGGCGGCTCTGACTTGCTGCAGCTTCTAATGCACATTGTGAGAAGCTCGCTGTGTGCAGTGAAATTACAATAAGAGATTCCAGTCCAGGAGAGGAGCCGGCACAACTGTGCAAGACTGAAGGGAAGGCCGGAGATCAGCTTTAAGGAATGTAAAGTCCTCAATGTAGTGTTTACATCTACGTTAAGCAGGCGAAGCAAGCATAGATTGTGGCCCCTGGCCCTGACTGCTGGCCGCTGGCTCTGGGTTACTGCACATTGCTAGAGAGGGGGGAAAAAAACAACGCACAGGTAAACATTCAGAAACACTAACCGGTCTCTGCAGGTGGTGAAGAGGTCCTGATGGTGAAGATCTGGCCCAAATCTTCCTCTTCTTCCGGAAGGCCCTTCTGAAGCCGCTGCAGCTTTCGTAGGCTCTCGCCGCGCTGGTGCTTCATGGAGCGCACATGTTGGATCAGGTTGAGTTTGGCCTTGGTGGAGTATGAGCACAGCACACAGTGATAGTACGACGTTTCCCCTTCCACGCTGCTTTCATGCTGCTGCAAGTGCTGCGGAAAAATCAGGAAAGTAAAATGAATGAAGACTCTAGAAATGACAAATAATAAATATAATTCTGTACAGCCAGTCTTGTGATCCACAAACCCTCTTCCAGGAAGAAACTGCTATTCACAACTTCACAGCAGTCACATGCCCACTTCCAGCTTGCTCAATAGACTATGAAAAGCATGGCAGGATCTGTCCGCTCCTCCCCCCCCCGAGCTCCCCTCTGCAATAAATCTAAATGCTTCCTTCTCCATGTGTCTGAAACATGTCAGGACAGCAAGGTACAAGGCTGCAGAGCAATGCTGGCTCACAGCACGGCGGAATCAGGGCAGTGACTTTGTAAACTCCGGGCACAAAAAAAACGTTCATTTAAATGTATTCCTCAATGGCCACAAAGGAAAGAAATCCACTCTGTGTGCACCAAATGCCTTCACAAACCCAGATATTACCTTGACAAAATATAACGGACATCATCACTGTGCTGTGCATAGCATGTGCAGAGAGCAGAGCTGAGGGGAGGGACCGAGCAGGCCCCACCCACTGCAGGATGCCTGCAGAAAACTACAGGAGTGGGCGGAGACAAGACCAGTCTCCCCTGCACAAGGAGAGAGCAGCAGTGAGAGGTCTTTATTACAGGAGGGGGCAGAGATGAGACCAGTCACCCTGCACAATGAGAGAACAGCAGTGAGCGGTCGTTATTACAGGAGGGGCGGAGACAAGACCAGTCATCCTGCACAAGGAGAGAGAGCAGTGATCGGTCTTTTTTTACAGGAGGGGGCAGAGATGAGACCAGTCACCCTGCACAATGAGAGAACAGCAGTGAGCGGTCGTTATTACAGGAGGGGCGGAGACAAGACCAGGCACCCTGCACAAGAAGAGAGAGCAGCAGTGAGTGGTCTTTATTATAGGAGAAGGCGGAGACAAGACCAGTCACCCTGCACAAAGGGAGAGAGCAGTGATCGGTCTTTTTTTACAGGAGGGGGCAGAGATGAGACCAGTCACCCTGCACAATGAGAGAGCAGTAGTGAGCAGCCATTATTACTGGAGGGAGCAGAGACAAGACCAGTCATCCTGCACAAGGAGAGAGAGCAGCAGTGACCGGTCTTTAGTATAGTAGTGGGCGGAGACAAGACCAGTCACCCTGCACAAGGAGAGAGCGCAGCAGTGTTACATAGTTACATAGTATTTGAGGTTGAATAAAGACATTAGTCCATCAAGTCCAACCTATTAGGATCTCATTCTAGGAGTACCTGTACCCCTGTATTTAGTATAGTAGTGGGTGGAGACAAGACCAGTCACCCTGCACAAGGAGAGAGAGCAGCAGTGACTGGTCTTTATTACTGGAGGGAGCAGAGACAAGACCAGTCATCCTGCACAAAGAGAGAGCAGCAGTGATGGGTCTTTATTACAGGAAGGGGTGGAGACAAGACCAGTCATCCTGCACAAGGAGAGAGAGCAGCAGTGATCGGTCTTTATTACAGGAGGGGGGCGGAGACAAGACCAGTCATCCTGCACAAGGAGAGAGAGCAGCAGTGAGTGGTCTTTATTACAGGAGGGAGCAGAGACAAGACCAGTCATCCTGCACAAGGAGAGAGAGCAGCAGTGATCGGTCTTTATTACAGGAAGCTCCAAGTCTGACACTGGATTACTGCACAGATCTGGAAGAAATACACAAAGCTCACCAAGATTCCAGGAAGACTACACATGACTCTCATAGGAGGACAATACTTGCTGATCCCGGAGTCCAGCTTTAAAATCCGCTCCCATTAAAAACAAGCCTGCTAGCAATTTCAAACATTTAAAGGCAAAATCCCGGCTTAACAGTGAACGTACCAAGATGCCTACTGTTACAATTTTTTATCTAGGCAAGTCCGTTTTGTTACTGGGGCCTGACTTCCTTGACTTCTGGACCAGGTCCAGCCACCTGCCGTTTCTCTGTCCAATGAGAGTGTCCTTTATGGTCACTGCCGCACTTTCATTGGATGATGGGATAGCAGCTGGGCGGGGCTTAGATTAGAAGTCAGAGTTCCGTAACAAAGTAAAAGTAAAATCAGAGAGTGGCAGAGAAGAGCCTCTTCTATCCACCACAGGAAATCACATGATTGTTGAAACAAGAAATGCTGATCGGTCGGCTTTCTTGGTGGACGACAGACAATAAAGTGCTCTGACCGTCCTCATCCAAAAGTTGCTGGCGTGGAAGGAAGAAAGGATCAGCACTAGGCTGCACCAATCTCAACATGCGTTTCCGAGCATGCCTGCCACTCAGTATCTCTCATCTGTTGTCATTCCCTACAAGGCTGGACTGACACAAACATGGTGTCTCATCGCTTGCATTCAGCGGCGTGTACCTGCCCAACAGAACCTTATGACACAACAGAGGAGAAAAAAAATGATATTACAGCTAAATACGTGACATAAAAAAAAAAAAAGTATCTGGAGAATGTACCAACGATGGTAACAAAGTCTGATAAAACTCCCCAGGAATGACACATTGAAGAGACGCACTCGGCCTGGACATCAATGTGCCAACACCCTATGTACGGCATGCCAGAAATTCATTCTGAAATGATAACCATCGTTCTGGGAGATAAAATACCGATCATAAAGACCCGAGCCGGAATTCCAAAGATAAAATCGATTTGGTGATCAGTGGGGAATAATGTCCCTATTGTTCGTGTCACCTGCATATTGTCCTTGGCATGATCGGCCTGCTGTTACCAGATATTGGGGAGCTGTCAGTCCCAACAAGACCAAAGACCAATGAGGGCATTACACAAACACTGGGGATGCACCGATAGCGGTTTTTCGCTATCGAGTACCAATACTTCTCTTTCAGGTACTCACTGATGCCAAGTACCGATACCGCTAGCATGGAGCCCGCTTCCTGGGCAACCAGGAAGCCGGGCAGCAGGTAATGACACGCCACCCTACTTCCTGATTGGCCGACTCGATACTGATTGGCTGGGAAGTCGCTTCCCGGCCCATCAGGAACCAGAGTCATTACCAGCCACCTGGTTTCCTGATTGGCCGAGAAGCTGATTGCATGTTCCCTTGCGGCACTGCCAGTCAGAGGAAATTTCCCACTGACCGGAAGTTCCCGTATCGGGATAAGTATCGGAGCATTTGGGCAAGTACGATTACTCGGCTAAATACCTGGTATCGGTACAGATACTTATACTAGTATAGTATCGCTATCCCTATAAACACACAAGCGTATAAAAACCTAAACCTGAAGAAAAGTTTTTTTCTGCAAATTTTTAAATCCAGTTCAAATCAACTAAATACATTTCAGGGGCATAAAAAGTAAAACAATAGGGTGTTCAAAGTCACACTTCCTGTCCTAAGGTGTCAACGCCTGCTTGCTGCATCAAGGGAGGAGCAGCGTTGTCACCCTAGACTGCTCACTCTCCATTTGGACTATAGAACCCCTCTCCTAATCTCTTTAAACTTTTGTGAAATACAGAACACCACCACCTCCTACGTTTAATCTGCTTAGATTTTTATCTTTCCTGGTTCTACCGTCCCCCCCTATCAACCTGCTAAAAATGGTTGTAAATAAAACCTGTTTTCATTAGATACATTATAATTAGACCCAGTGATGTCATCACTGGGTCTCTGTGAAATGCAGGACGATTAGGGCCAGCAGGGTTCTGTAAATAGCTTACCTCTGGAGAGCCATTAGCCCTTACGCAAGCAGTGGGTTGGATCTTGGGAGGAGCCATGCAAATATCAAAATGTCTTGATAAGAGGATGTCAAGTCTAGAGGAGCGGCATTCCTAAGGCTGTATTTGCATGCAGACACCCTAGGCAACACCCGCTTGCCGTGCCGTCGAGCCTCCATGATAAAAAGAAGGGAAATCCAATTAATAAAAAAGGGAAGTGCCAGTCAGACTGTTGAGGAAAAGCTAGATGATGCCGGGCGTCGTCCAGCCAGGAAATGAGGTGCAGCAGCTTGTAATGCACATTATGAGAAGCTCGCAGTGTGCAGTGATATCAGAGGAAGCACTTTCAGTCCAGGAGAGGAGCCGCTACAACTGTGCAAAACAGGAGGGAAAGCCGGAGTCCAGCTTTAAACTGTCCGGTCAGCCGCCATGTTGCAGCAGTGGACCCGCGCACGTTTTTTTTTTTACGGGTGCCGATTATTGGCCTGCGGATTAGCAGCTCTTCTAAAGCAGCCAAAGTTGTGATAATTAGTGGTAATGAATGATTCCCCTGAAATAATATCCAGCAATTCCATACAATGCAGGCCCGGCTGTCACTGGCACATCGCCCTTTTTACGGGTCACCATCGCAAAGCACGGAGATGTCGCTGACACAGCGGAGGGGACGACATCGGCATGTGTCACTATATTGATTGCTAGAAAGCTTGTGGGGCCTTTTTTTTTCCCCTGCAACAACAGGAAACTTCTAACATCTGGTTCTTCACGCATGGAAAGCAAAATATCGATCAAGTTTAGCTGAAGCACCACTTTAAAAACAGAACAGACAGAAGAACATTCTGATGGAAGGCAGGGAATACTCTGGGGAGGAGGTCGGCCATTGCACACAAATCTGTCCGCGCTTTCGTGCCAAACTGCACAATCACATCCAGAACGAGACATACAGCGCACCCATCGTACATGGAGGCAGCCAATGTCCAGCCAATCAATTCAGGGAACAAGGGACATACCCCAAGGTGCTGGGAAACACCACATAGAAGATATTAAGGATTATTCAATTGCCAGAAGGTGTGATAATTATTACGTTAAACACAACATTAAATTCAGAGCTGGACAAACATGGAACCCGGAGCCAGAGGAATTTATTTTTTGACCGCTAAAAAAAAAAAAAAGTTAGAGCCAACGTGTGCCATTGACACCGTCACACGTCAACTCTATTGATCGGGAAGTGAGCAAACATACCGTCGCTTGTTCACTTCCTGATCATCTCCCTGCAGAGAGCCGTGACTGCTAGTCACCACTCCCCGCAGGGATTCCCCCCTCCAGCGCTGACTGGAGGAACAGGGGGGATAGGGGCGGGCACAGCTGGCTCTGCCTTTAGATAGGCAGAGCCCGCTGTCACTCACACAGCTGGGTTGATCTCGACAGTATCAGACCGGTGATCTCACTTTTCTCTATTGCAATGAACAAATACAGGTAGTTCGCCTTCCAGCCCCAAGCACTAAACAATGTCGAACAGCAGCAGACCGATGAGCCCATCCCTATGAGCTCATCCCTCTGCTCTCCCCTCCTGTCAGCATGTTTGTTATCAGTATATGTATTGATTGGTGCTAGTGCTGCCCCCCTTCCATTCTCATTTTGATTTCTACTGCACATGGGGCTACAAGAGACTGATATCAGGAATAAAATCAGGTACTTACACTATCTGCATTTAAAAGGGAACTATGGGCCAACTTTTTTTTACCATCGTTCTCTTTAGGGTCACAGGAGGACATTTACTATGTCCTCCTGTGACCCAAAACTCTGCATATAGCAGGCTATTGGCTGCTATATGCCAAGAGTGCAGAGCCGCGTTGCTGCCGGGAAAAGGTCATAAAAATATTGTCAGGATCCACCCCTCTGCTTCTATAGAGGCAGAGCCAGCTGTGCCCACCCCCTTCCCCGTCCGTCCCTGCAGTCAGAACTAGAGGATCGGAGAGGAGAGGGGGGGAATCCCTGCGAGGAGCCGTGATTGGCAGTCGCCACTCTTTGTAGAGAGAAGTTCGGGAAGTGAGCGATCGGCAGTATGTTACATAGTTACATAGTATTATATAGTGTGATCGCTCAGTTCTTGATCAGTAGAGGCGACGTGTGACAGCTGCAGGTTCTCAACATCGGCTCTATGGGGATTAGTGTATTTCACTCTCCCCATGATTCTCCTTCAAAAACACATTTAATATTTGACTAATTACGCAGCCACTTAAATTGGTGTCATTTTTAGATCGGATTGGAGTTCGGCTTTAAGAAACAACCATGCAATGTATTTTACCAAAAATGGATGACAAGGGGCAATGGTCCCCCTCAAGAAACCCAGCACAGCACTTATCATTAGAGTGAGACGCTACTTGCCTATGAAGCCCAACTCCAGGTTTCTGTGGATCGGTGGCCCAAATATCGGACGCAGGAGAGTCCACCTAAGAGTCAAGCAGCTAGCATTTTCAGATGGTGACGTCAGCAACCATATTCTTCTATAGGAAGTGGTGTCTCCCATCTCGCCTCTCCCTAAATGTCAGGGTAGAACTGCAAAGTTCATAAACCTCTTCCTTCGTTTCCTAACCTAACATTGGGGTGTGAATTGGCCCCGATACAAAGCCGTGGCCTCCCACCTCCCGCCTTGCACACTACCGATAAAAGCCTACTACGCTAATTGCCGGCGTTTACTGCACATTTGCACCTAAGTGCAACATTTACAAAGGGGGTCTGACTAGGCAAATTTTCAGCAGCACTTAATGACCACGGTGGGTTGTAGTTTGCCGTGAATACCAGTAAAAGACATTAACAGCCCTGGGAAGAACTGAGGCTGGTACAACCATTTGTTTACAGAACCTGTTTGGATGTCTGGAATGTATTAATTCTATCTGCAGAATATATATATAACTCTCTCCACCTCTCCCCCCTCCTCTCCTCGCTCTCGTCCAGAAAAACTCAGAGGCCCTCTTTCTCAGCTTCTTTCAGATCTCTGCAACCTCAGGTCATAAATCACATACTCTTCAGCTGGAGAATCCATCTCTTTAATTAAAGAGTTATGTGAAAGCAGATGTCCTTCCAGCCCAGCTCCAAATAGAGCATACATGTCCGTGGCTGCTAACATCCTCAGCAGTCCACCACCTGCAGACAAGACTGGAATTTCCTGGCAAAGAAAGGGAGGGGACTGGCTCTCCACACCGCTAATTCTAGATGTTCTTCACCAGTTCATGTGACAAACCCCTCCTCACCCCCTTCCAGCCTTCACCTAGCCTCAAAGCATCCTTACATATACCCCCCTTGCAGCTAATCTGCTAAAAGCAACTTATAAGACAGGTGACAGGTCACAGACCTCGGTGTCAACTAGAGAGAGTTAACTTGAAGGATCTGTAGACCTCACAGCAGCCAACTGTAATTGCAGAAACAGATTTCCTGGACTTTTTTTTCCAGTCTGTTCATTCCTTGGAAATGTAGGTCGTCTGCAAAGTAAGGTTGTGCCAAAATAAATAAGGCCAAGGTGCTCTCTAGATAGAACCCCTCCTAATCCGATACCCAAACCCCATGCTACCCACCAGGATACGCTACTCAGGCCTCAGCAGCCCATTGCAGGCCCCAACGTCACCTGGGGGAGGGAAAAGATCATTAGACCTGTGTATGCTCTGACACTGACCAATGCAGAGCTTACACAGCACTTAGACTCAGGGCTCCCACAGGATGGTGGGGGGAAGTCCTATCAAGAGAACCTGTTACTTTGCTCTTGAACAACAGACACAGTTAAAGATCCTCTTTATAAAAAAATAAATAAAGCACACCTGATGCAGATCATATGCAACATTAAAAGTAAAAGGTAGTCTGTCTGGCATGATCCAGCTATTGAAGTCTGTAGTGTAGATACTAAAAATCTATCAGGCTTTCTGGCCCTGGGGGCTGGAGGAAAGCAGACATGATTGTACCAGAGTAGTTTTGGTAATTCGTTGTCCTGTGCATGGGCAGAAACCTGTGGTGTTTAGGCATAAAAGGGCTCACTCTATGGGTTAGGTTAAGTGTTAAAGCCCAAATCCAGTCAAATCATTTCTGCAAAGGAAAAAGGGGAAGGGTTCTGTAGTCCTATCCTAGGATGACAACCCAAGACAACAAGTGTAGGGATCCCGAACCCTGCCCCCCACCCCCAACACACACACACACTTTAAAGGGAATTCATTGTTTCTCGGCACAGTCAACCCCATTCCAAAAACGACAAGCCCCAAGAACAAATAATCGTGCATTCAAGCCACGTTTTTTGCATTATGTTACTTCAAAATAGGCACATGTGGTGAAGTAGCCATGTCTGGCCTAACCTATTATCAGACCGTGCATTCGCTAGGATCAAGCCAACAGTCAACAGCGGTTTTACGGCTGCATACATAAAAACCCCAGGCTTGACTTTCTACGGCTACTTTGTAGGTGGAAATGAAAGTATTAGACCATGGAAAGAACGCTTAACTCCCTTCATAATACAAGGACCACATGCTCCCCATCTCCATAGGATGAAGAAGTATGGTTTGAGTTTCTAAACATCTTTAACCAGAAGCATGAGTCACATAAGCCCACCAGATGTCTAGGTATCCAGGCAGTGAATTATAAGCATCCTTTTGTACACTCCACATTCCCAGTCCAATTCAAAGTTTATTGTGCACTCTCTCGGGTTGAAGCAATCGTTTCTGGATATGGCATGACTTTCCCATCTCGCAGATAGCGGGGCAAACACCTCCAGCCATGTATAGGAGCCATGGCATTAGATCAGGACAGGGTACCATGGCTCCCTTGCTCGTACCAAGTGTTATAAAAGGGGCGATTCATATTACCGTTAGTAGAAAGACCCTTTAAAAAAGGGAAAAAAGTAACGACTGGAAGTAGAGAATCTATACCTTGTTTACTTATAACATACGAGAGCTTTTGAAACTCTCCAATTTTCATACTTTCTCCAGAATTATACTAATATGCATTTAAGAATTCCCATCCCAGGATCACTTAAAAAGATTGGAGATAAACTGCAGGGATTATTTGGCTATTTATAAAGGTTATGAGGATAGACCACTAAACAAGACATGCTCAATAAGTGTCAATAATTTAACACATCTCTGAAACTTTAAAGGGAGTCAATCCGGCACAGGCTGACAAGATCCAGACTAATATATCAGAAAGCCCTTGCAGTTCTAGCAGTCATTACTGACAAAGAGGGTTTCTGGAAGGATTAACTAGGTTTCATCTATAATTCCACAGCAAAGGAGCTCTAACAAGTAACCACAGGTCAGCGAGGCCAGCATTATATAAAGAAAACAATTCGGGAAGCACACTCAGTTACTTAACATTGCAGCATGTTAGCCAAG
Organism: Nanorana parkeri; assembly: GCF_000935625.1. Taxonomy (NCBI): domain Eukaryota; kingdom Metazoa; phylum Chordata; class Amphibia; order Anura; family Dicroglossidae; genus Nanorana; species Nanorana parkeri. The sequence goes on along the minus strand of NW_017306878.1, from coordinate 696,694 downwards.
TGCACCACAGAGGATCCTCCTCACTGGCTGGCTTTCAATACCACTACCACCCCAACACCTTTGCTGCATCTTAAAAGGTAAATACACAAGTGAATGACATATATTTACCAGTTTTAAGATTCAGACACCCCTGCCAGACACACATTCGGGCCCTTCCTGCAAACCATATTGCAGTTCTTATACAAATAACTTGATGAAAATGAAATATAAATAAAAATGTTCTGGTAGAAGAGACCATGTTGGTCTATTCTTCCAAAACAAATGCTTTACCTGTCTGCTAGCAAATTCTTCTAAGTGTACAACACCTGTAGCTCATGCGCAGCGGCTGTCATTAAAATGCTTACAATGGAGACGGGTGCTGGAACAACGCAACTCCATGTGCAGGAGTCATATCGGTGGCTAATGGTCAGGAGAAGATGGTAGAAGGTGGCCAGGAGGGAGTGGAAGAGGTGGCCAGGAGATGATGGCAGAGGTGGCCAGGAGGTGCTGGAAAAGGTGGACAGAGACGAGGGGGGAGTGCAGGCCTGTCAGCTTTAGTGGAAGGCTAGCTACCATCGCTGTGCAGATCTGCATATTATGGAAATGGCTCCAGGGACCCAGAATTGTTTTGTTAATATTTACCTGAATTTCTGATTTAGACATTATGAGATAAGGACAGCCTGCTGCCCTCTAACACGTTTCCAAAAGCTAGACCTGATGCCGATAATGATTTGTGGATTCTTCTAGAGAATACGCGTCTGGAACTGAGGCACTGAATAATGGAACTGCACTGCCGTTCACTCGAATGCCAAAATTTTACAGTAATCTTGCTGGATGCAGCACAACTTCCCCACCTTTCCTGCATTCTCATAACTCAGGCGGGTTTCCAGTTACATCATTTTTCAGTTTTATATTTTATTCTACTGCTTATGTATGAGTAGAAAACCATTATATAAGACATCTTCAACCTTAGAGACTATTGCCTTTCCTAAGGACATCACCATACAGTGAGCCGTCTCACACCTTCAGTCTACCAATGCACTACAAGTCCTGGTAATCCAAATGGGGAATTGAAAAAGAATTCCATAATGTGCGAAAAGATCACCAACTTCTTTTTTTTTAACGTTTTAGAGTTGATGTCTAAAGATGAACTCTAGTCAAAATAGAAACAACAACACCCTTTTTAAACACAGCAAATAGAATATATAAGGAGTGTACCCACCTTAAAAAAAAATCCTTCTTAATTAATTTTCAACTTACCCGAGTCCACCATTATGTGACTCTCCGCAGCACCTCTTCCAGTATATGAGAGAAGATCACTGAGGTGGGTCCCTGGGCAACCAAACAGGTTGTGGTCTCTGATCATGATGTCATCACACTGCCACTGATGTTTTCAGGACCAGTGAGCATCACGCCAATGGAAGGTGCCCACATTGCCAGGCAGTGATGTGATCACCTGAAGGACCCCTTCCACTGTGCAGTTATGAAGGTAGAAGACTCGGAACCCAGTGGTTCAAGCGATCACAGCAAGTAAATGGGCATTTAGTTTAGTTTTTTTTTATTTTTATTACTGCACCGATTAGCTTAAAAGGGGTATTGCAGGTAGGGGGCAGACGGGATGGGGGTTCCTGGCTAGACATCAACTTTAAATATGGTAACCTATATTATTCTCCCTTTTTATCAGGGAAAGCAGGATTTTACAAGTCAGCTTAAATGTCTCTAAGAGCTCTAAGAGCCTGGTGTCCACTCTCCATAGAGATCAGCACTCAAGACATATATCAGATACAGGTCACTCAGTCGCAGCCCTTGGAACCTGTGGCGAATTCCAGGACAACGGTCAATGATATAATTATTCAAATTCAAACCAAAAGGACAAATGGTCAAAGAGGGACATCTAAAGTTTTAATTTTTTGAGCCTCATTAAAAGCCAATTTCATTTGACTTTCAGATTAAGAGCCAGGTCTTGGAGTGAGCCGATCAGTAAATCAAAACACTCCACACGGCAGGCAAACTCTGTGGCACTTTAACTTTAAATAATGCAATAATTATTGGATTTCCTTTTTATAACTGAAGTGCTGGAATGTAAACAATGGATATGTAATTGCAGGAAGGGGAATCAATACGGCCAATCGTTTTCAGCCATGTTAATTGTAAATACAATTGCTCCACGATGTCAGCTTGTTCTTCTCGCTCCCAGAATCACCCTAACGGATGACAGAGTCCAACTTTCCCATTACGGCTGCTCGTTCCTTTAAGAGGTTCTCAATCAGGTCTGATCAATCTGTCAAGATAATGCATGGAGTAAGTAAGACTCCTTCAAACACGGCTTCCCAATCAATAGCCAGGACTGACTTAATGAGGAGGGGCCGAAGCCCAGAGGGAGCATGCACTACTAGCTGCCTGAGCCTGTGCTATGGGCTTTTAGTACAGCCTGATAAACAGACCATCTCTTAATGAGCTTGCAGTTTATGTATGCTTCACTAAGCATTACGCCTCTCCCCTCCCGGGACAGCAAAACAAAATAGATTAACAGAAAACAATACGGTCCCAAATTAGCTCCACCTTGGATTGCCTTCTTCTCATGTTAATTGTGCTTGGAAGTGAGGATAGCATTTATCAATGCTATTCCAGGTTGCAAACCCAGGAGTGGACATCGCTCTGTTCTTACCGGTGGGCCCCCACGCTTCTTTGGAAATAAAGGGCTGACCCTTTAGGAAACCGATCGCCTACGCTAAAACTAGATTGGGCCAAAAGCTACAAGTGTATCAAGAAAAGTCAAAGCAAAAAAAACACTGGCAGCAACAATACTCTTGCAACCAGACAAAATTCAGCAAAGGCCTGGCCCTTGCAGCGAAAAGGCCTGGTCCTTGCAGCGAAAAGGCCTGGCCCTTGCAGCGAAAAGGCCTGGCCCTTGCAGCGAAAAGGCCTGGCCCTTGCAGCGAAAAGGCCTGGCCCTTGCAGCGAAAAGGCCTGGCCCTTGCAGCGAAAAGGCCTGGCCCTTGCAGCGAAAAGGCCTGGCCCTTGCAGCGAAAAGGCCTGGCCCAAGACAGAACCTGATTGGCTACAGCAAGCACAACATTCTTGACTTCGTTCTTTGCTCCTTAGACTATTTCATTGAACAAGCATTTAAAGTTCCTTCAAAGTTCAGAAACTGATGTGAACAGTGTGTACGAATAAGGGCAAGTTGACTTGGCAGTATAGAGATGAATAAAAGGTACAAAAGCGTACTTTGGCATTAAAAGACAGATCAGATTGAAGGAGGATCTTCTGAGGCAATGCTGGAGAGATGTGGCCTGCAAGAGTGACATCGGAGCAGGATAAAAGGGTGGATATCAAAACAAAACAACAGCCCTGTGCTGTCTTAGCAAGTTACGGAGTGATTGGCAGAGTTCCCCCTCCCTGAAACCAAACATCACAGGATGAACAAAAAAAAAACCCTAAGTGAGAGCAGGAGAGAAATGAAAGTCCAACCTTGTACGGACATCTGCTACCTCTGCCACAGATTCAGGGAGATTAATTTCCAAGAAGCCTGGATGCACAGAGAGCCTGTAGTGTGAGGGGAGGAGGGTACGAGAGGATGAGGCTGGGGGTCACAGCCTCCTACTTGTCTCTATTGTGTTAGCTTTGATGCGTGCTGTTTTCAGGCCTCATAGTGCCAAGTCAAGGCCTTGTCCTTAGGAAACGGCAAAGAGGCCTGCATGTTTCCTAGCAACCTCCTGACAGCCAGCTGGCAATGTCCCAGCTGGGGTAAGTAAGAAATAGGTAATGCTTATGGACACATATATAAACAGGCCAGGCCGCTGGAGCAGGAGAGCACAAAGGCACGAGCTGGAGATCAGGAAAACCAAAAAGGAAACAAAAAATGACATGTATAAAACAAAAACAAAACAAGAAAAAAACAAAACCAAAACACAAAAAGGTAGGGCAGACCCGGCTCTCACATCTCAAATGACCATGCAATGACCAGAATGTTAGGCGTATTCCCATGTCTAATGACAAGCCTGGACAGGTCTGCAACAGAAGTGGCTCTAAACAAGACAAAAAGGGAGAGGCCCCATTAACCTACCAAAGATTAACCCATTAACAACCAAAAAACAACAAATATGTCCACTGTGACATGGGCCCGGAGATCATTTTGTAACTAATGTATTCCATGTAATTATATAAAAATCCGGTACACTTTTCTCTGAGCTCTGGCTAGGATACAGCTGGACAAACCTCTGGAGCCAGGTGTCCAATGTTCCTTAAAATGTACTAAGTTTTGAGATCTTTTCTACTTGTTTTCAATGAAGCAGACTCCAAAAAATAATCCTGCTGGTTCCTGGACTGGACGAGCCGATTTTTACCATCCCTGAGTTAAGGTCACACACAGGCGTTAAAGAGAAGCTTTAAAATGCTTATGTAGCGCCGTTAGCGTCAGTTCACATGTTGTGGACGCATCTGTAAAGCATTGTCTGTTTAACAAGGCGCTCTCAAATCTTCAGTTTTGAAGGAAAATCATTGAAAGCAAAAGCTTCGCGAGTGTCAAAGGCGCACTGTCAAGCTTTGAAAGTTGCCAACTCCTTCCAGACTTTGCTGGTAAGATCAGAAAACGCAAAGCAATGCAAATTGTTTATGATTTGTGTATATTAGACCATTCACTCTAGGCCAGGTTGACACCTAGGCGATTGAGCTGGTGGGCGGTTTTCGCACGTTTGTCGCGTTTTTGTCAGCACAATTTTGCTTTGAAAACCACGCAGTTGTTGCACGGTTTTCAATCCATGCATAGAGAGGTCTATGGGACGCAAAGCAAAAAAGGTGTAAAAAGCCTCAATTGACTTACATGCAGATCTCGGTTTTATGCGATAATGCGTGGGTAAATCCACGTAATAAATCACCTAGGTGTGCACCGGGCCTTATGTTACAGGGCAGAGTGGCTGTGCAAAGCATTTAGAAAGTCTACATAACACAAAAGAAAATGCCTGATGTGAACAAGGCCTAATGCTTTGGACCAGGGGTAGCAAACCTCCGGCCCTCCAGCTGTGGTGGAACTACAAATCCCATGAGGCATTGCAACATTCTCACAGCCACGACACCCAAAGAGAGATGCATCATGGGATTTGTAGTCTCACCACAGCTGGAGGGCCGGAGGTTTGCTACCCCTGCTTTAGACCCAACAACGTAGTGCACGGGGCCTAAACAACCAGGTGTTTTCCTGGAGCTGGTCATAAAAAGTCCCATTTAGAATACTCGCAGTTCTCCAGTTCAAAAAACCACCTGACTGCCGGACATTTCTAATTTCAGTATGAAAATTGCAATTCCGAATTATTATTTCCCGTGTTTGGGTACGAAGCGATGTCAAGAGCTCCGTATGTGAAGTATTTTTTGTAAAATGATCAAAAATGTAAAAAATCAAAAGGGTCGAATGCGCTGGATTTCAGTGGTGACTCGGACTGTTCTACAACAGACAAATCTTTTTAAACGCAAAGCTCGCAAATCTGCCAAAATCTGCACTTGCTCTTTTATCTGCGAGCGACAGAAGGGAGAGATGCGAGCGGGAAATAACGGGGGGGAAAAAATAAAAATCACACCCAACTTTCGTCATTTAATTTATTATAAAACAGACACGAGCTAAGCAGCTTTGGTGGGATTAGAAGCTTCATTTGTTCATTCGACAGCCCAGCTAGCAGCTCGACACATGTAAAACCAAAAAAAAAACGGAATGGTGTGTCTTTAAGGCGAAAGGCAGCAGGTCCATAGCCAGGAACGGAAACAAGAGAGAGAGAGAGAGACACACAGACAGAGAGACAGAGAGACACACACACACACACACACACACACACACACACACAGAGAGACAGACAGACAGAGAGAAAAAGAGACAGAAAGAGAGAGAGAGAGAGAGAGAGAGCGCGCGAGAGAGAGCGAGAGAGAGAGAGAGCAAGAGACAGAGAACCATTTTGTTCTTGCTCCCCACCAAAAAGCCCGAGGCCTACTGTGTGTACACTAACCACAAGCCTTTGAGTGCCTTGTGTATTTACAAACTGAGGCATGCTGAAATCAAAGGGGATACCACATGACATAATTCACATTAAAATGTCAGCAGGCTGACAATTTATAGAGCCAATCTGTGGAAGGTGAGGAGAACTAAAGGCTGGGTAATTGTTTAATGCCTACTTAAACCAACGGTGGCTTTGCCTTGGGGAAAAAGCATCATGTGCCGTTGTGAGCTGTCAGCCGGCATGTGCCAGGGGGACTGGAGCCGTGCCAGGGCAGAGATAACAGCTTTCACTTGTAGCTGAGACGGCCCATTATATGGTGAGAGCCGACACTACAGCTTCCCCACTAGACAAACAGAAGCTCCCCATATGGCTGCAAGCTGCCAACTCCAGCGCCTGCATTTTGTTAGATTTGAGCTGCCTATCTGTCAGATGAGTCCCCAAAGGACTGTGGCTTGTCACTCCTCGGTTCCTACGGCAGGAATAAGAGACCTGTGGCTCCGAGACTATTGCAAACTACAGATCCCAGCATAGCCAGCAATCTAGTGTTTTTTTCATGACCTTGTGTATGCAGTAGAAGCCTAACATGGCATGGCGGCCATTGTAGTTCCACAATCACCATACAGTACTACGGTTTCTAATGCAGTTGTAGAGACCCGGCTGTGATTGCTGGAATCAGTAGTTCTACGGCAGCTGCAGCACTGCAGCTTGCCAGCTTGTTCTGTCCATTTACAGGAGGCCATACTGAGATCTATTAGAACCACCTTAGATGAAGATGCATGGGGCACCTTCTATAGAAGTTGTACTGCAGAATATTAGTGCATTTGTAGTCCGACAGGACCAGGTGGAGTCACAGGTTTTCTGCCTTCATAGCTGCATCAAGAAACCTAGCATGCTGGGGCAATAGGACATGCTAGGAATTGTAGTTCTGCAATCACCATACAGCTGTAAAAGGCAGACAACGGGTGGATCAACTAGGTGTTGTAGGGCTACAAATTCCATTACATCTTGCCAGTCATTCACCTTGGGTCCCATTATTTCATGGCTTCTATAGGAGGTGGTCAATGTCTCTTCAGCTGAGGTAGAACTGCAGATCCCAGCACAGGCTACTTGCAGAATGTTGTGGGATTTTTTTAGTTCCCCCGGAAAGTCACAGGCTGCTTGGCACAGCTCCAAGCTATCACAAATGGCCAAATATCTGCCGACATGGACATCGATTGTACACCTGGTCGCTCTAGCTTGCACCCCTCGCATGTCTTGGTCACCGGCAGCGGGAATAGTAGCCGATGCAGTTAGTGGAATGTGGCACAAGTTAAGACTCGCAGGAGGAGCAGCCTGCATACATTCGGCGTCGCCTCCTCCTCTTCTACCTCATTAACTGAAACACATTAAAACAAGAGTGCTTTGGGACCAGAAAAATGAGACTGTTAAACCAGGCTCCTCTAATCCTCATCAGCTGTGGGAAATGAGGCTGCATCAATTATGCTGAATCAACACAATCAACAGAGACTTTGCCACCGCTTACAGGACCTGGAAGTGGCCTGGGTCGACCTGAACCAAACGACTTGGGCTGCCCTGTACATGGGTCTGGGTATGAGATAAAAAAAAAGTCAGACGTGCAATAGAGATCTGGCCTAGGAATTTGAAGTCACCCGACTATATCCGGATATTTTTAATAGCAAACTTAAACCTGTGTTCAATTAAAAGGTGGTTTGTCCCAGAACCATATAAAATGTGATGTGAGTCAGGTGACCCTGTTCAGCGGCCTTGTAATACCATTACCGGGCCCATGTATTAGTAGATTGTCTAGTCTTTGAAGGTTTTCTTGTATCCAGGTAAATGTATAGCTAGGAAAAGTCACATTCAACTGGATTTGTTCTGCAATGTTGGAAATGTTTTGCTACTCACCCTAAGTAGCTTCTTCAGGTCTAATGAAGGTCAGAAACATACCCCAACGTGCAAACAGAATAGGGCGGGTTCACAAACTTTTCACACCTTCTGCCATATTCTTGGATAACCAACATCAGCCTTACATGACTCCATAGTAAATGGCTAAAAGGGACTTGGCTATTAATCCTGGGCTATGTTCCTGACACGGATTAGAACTGAAGAAGCTATTCTGATAAATATCGAAACATCTTCATGATTACAAAAGCAGTACAGTCGAATGTGACCAAATTCTACAATAAGGTGACTTGTAATACCAGGCCCAGGCCTATTCATACACAGGTGACTTGTACTACACGCTACCTGAGAATACATTATACATAAGTCTGGGTATTAGAAGTCACGTAACATCAGAGGAGCCATATACAAGCAAAAGACTGTTATTACCAATCACCCGACCATAAACTTTCCCGTGCTTGAGAAATATGCTAAAAACACCAACAAAAAAAGGAAGACACCACTAAATCTAGGCAAAGGCCATGTTCTAGCAGGTCACTGTCCTGTCATGAAGGAATATAAAACTACGGCAAGGGACCGACCGTGGCTGTTGCAGAAAACAAAGCTGCTGAGGCACCACAAGAAAAGCATTTACAGAGGACCATTCTGTATGCCAAGTTATAAAGGGCAAAGGCTCAAAAGAATAAAAAAAATAGAAGAGAGAGAGAAAAGAGAGAGAGAGAGAGAGAGAGAGAGAGAGAAAAGAGAAAAGGAAAAGAAAGAGCGAAAGAAAGAGAAAATGTATTCAATTCCAGCAGTATCTTAATCTGATATAAAGGAAGAGACATTAAAAGCAAGAATTGGATTGGTTGCAATGTGCCACTTTCTTTTTCTTTTCTCTACACATGGGAACGCAGACACAACAGCCAAGTCTGTATTGGCTGCAAATGCACCTTTATAAAATTAGTCTTAAATTGCAGACAGTTCTGTGTGCCCGAGGGAGAGGAAGCAGACATCACCAAGATAAACTGAATGACCAGAGAATCAAGCACACAGTGATCAAACAGGCACAGAGCAGGGCATCTCCGTGGCATGCTTCCAATGCAAAATAATCAGGCTTGGTTACAAAGGACAGCTCAAACACAGGAAAGGGCCCTTATGCAGCATGCGCAAGGTTCCACTAGAAATCCATCTACAGCAAGGCTTTCCAGCTACGGTTGAAGTACCAGTCCCAGTGTCTTCTTTTCTGTGCTGGGTACTACAGTACCCGGAAGGATAAGCGGCTGCTCCGATTGGCCATTAACATGCAGTAACTGGCTTATTCTGCAAGCCAATATGTATACAAAATGAAGTAAACTCATACCAACCAATCAGACCTAAACTACTGTTCTGTATTAGCAATCTGATTGGAGACCGTGCTTTACTGCTCGTTAAACATCATCATCATTGCACCGTTTTATTACATCAAGCTGTAAAGTCAACAAACCCATAAGCCAGCCGGTCAAGACTGTCAACGGAGTGAAGAAAATAGGTCACCAGCACTCCATAAGTTAAAATGAATGAGTCCTTTTAATGGACAATGATGTCACAGAAATCCAACATGAGCCGACGTTTCGGGGCCACACAGGGTCCCTTCTTCAAGGCAAGAGATGTGACCATGTCAACGGAGTGAAACGCTCCGATTACCAGGCAGAATGGGAACTTTTTGATTCTCCTGGATTGAAGCATGCAGATTTTTTCCAGTCGGCAGAGTCATACAATTCATGAGTCACAGCTGTTGGCTTTCCAAGTTACGCAATTCTATCAGAGAAACCCATGTAGAATTATTCAAGCAAATGTAAAAGTGATGAATCATCAATCCTCTCGATTCACTCATTGCTGGCCAAGACAACTTTACATGGCAGCATTTTAAAACTGTCCCCCCAACCTTTATAATCGGACTGTGTCATGTGTGAAACCCTATAGGGTGTGTGGGCAACACAGTGGCATAGTAATTAGCACTTCGGTCTTGCATCGCTGGGGTCCCTGGTTCGAATCCCAGGCCAGGTCACTATCTGGTTGCATGTTCTCCCCATGCTTGTGTTAGTTTCCTCCGAGTACTCCGGTTTCCTCCCACACTCCAAAGACAGGCTGGGAGGTTAACTGTCTAAATTGGGCCTTGTATGTATGCATGCATGTGAGATAGGGAAATTAGATTGTAAGCTCCTTGAGGGCAGGGACTGATGTGAATGTGCAACTACGTAAAGCGCTGCATGAATTGTGGGTGCTATGTAATTGGCCCTGTAATAAATAAATATTAAAAAACTGATGTTTCAGCATCAGCCCAGGAGTAGAAAGGGTGCTCTAGAGCAGCGGTTCTCAACCCGTGTACCCTCAGGACCCACATTTGTCCTTGGTCATTAAGTCGTGACCCAAGTTGCACCACACTGGAGCTCAATTCCTATTATTGTAGGTACGCCCCCAAGAACTACATCTCCCAAGAGCCCCTCCACACAGTATACGGGCAGGCTCATAGGAGTCAAAGCAGCATTGTTTTTTTGCTGGAATAGAAATCAATATATGCACGTGTATTGGGACAGAGAAGGCCAGTCAAAGGTGGAGTGATGTAGTCCAGCAGTTATATATACTGCGCGATGCCGAGTGTCAGCTTGAGGTGGGGTGGGCTGGGGGTACGGCCACAAGGGAGCTCCATCCGTACGTGCATTGTTTACAGCTCCCTTGCGTGGCCAGAGTGACATCACATTCTGGCTCCCAGCACCTCTACAGGGAGTGCAAGGGAGCTGTACAAGCAATGCACATATGGATGGAGCTTCATCACAGCACAGAAGCCCACACGGAACCCCTAAAACATTTTTGGGAGGGTGTCTGTGGTTGTGTGTGTGTGTGTCTTGTCAGTGTTTTAATCGCAAACTACCATGCAATCACACCTACTGTTTATTCAGGCGTGGAAGGTGCGCTGTGTTGCAATTCTTTTGAATGGCACCCCAAACGCACCTCCCACCCACAGTTTGCTTGCACCAGAACATGCGGTACTGGAAAAAAACAAAAAAACAACAGTTTATTTCCCAGAAATCCAGTGTGCTCCCAAATTCATGTTTGTGCGAACAACACAGTGCCTCCAGCGTTGTTACTAACGCCTGCTGGACTACATCACTCCACCTTTGACTGGCCTTCTCTGTCCCAATACACGTGCATATATTGATTTCTATTCCAGCAAAAAAACAATGCTGCTGCTTTGACTCCTATGAGCCTGCCCGTATACTGTGTGGAGGGGCTCTTGGGAGATGTAGTTCTGGGGGGCGTACCTACAATAATAGGAATTGAGCTCCAGGCAGCTGTCCCTGCTAGAGTTTTACCATCCTGGTAATGTCACAGGAAGTCATGAAAGCCGTTTCTCGCTACAGGCACAAAGTAAAAGAAGAAATAATGCTGAGGCATGCTCTAGATGAGCAGAGGGAGGTTTGGGGATAAATTTAGTCCCAGTCTGTACATACACTTTAGAAAATCGCCTTTGTGGAGGAACCAGGCCTCTGTGGTCCTATGCACTTTTATCTTATACGGTGATCTTTGCAAGGAGAGGTCTGTAATTGTTCCGCAGTCACTAAATGGAAGCTTGAAGCAAATGCATTTCACATCTCTGATCCCTGTGTGGGGTTAAAATAGCCGGCTCGCTAAGCATTTTTCCCGATGAACCGGTCAGCACAGAAAAAGGCCAATCAACCGAGTCATTAGCAGGCTGGATGCTCTCAGAGACCATGCAGGGATGAAAGCCAAGTTATTCAATATTCACCTTTAAGCAAAACCAGATTGCAGTTCCCCTCGCTATCTCTAAAATTGCCTTTCCAGACCTACCACATGGGCTCTGGCCCCCGACCGAGACAAAGGCCCGTCATATTCTCTCCTGGGTACCGCTTTTGGCATTGGGTGGCGTTGTCTGTGTGTGTGTGACAGTGGAGAAGATGATTAGACGCATTTAACTCTGCTCTAACCTGATTAGAGATGTGCCAGTCTAATGGATTACATTTGTAAGAGGAAACATAACATGCAATCGACCTCAGTCCACCTCGCCTCTGAACTGCTGGCCTGGAGGACCGTTCCCTGCTCACAGTATCGGCTCCCTGGCAGGGCTGCGGTAGGAGTGTCAGGGGGAGCAGTGGCAGAGCTGCACTCTGACATCCCCATTAAATAGAGTGCAGAGACTGGAAGAGAGATAAAGACGGAGGATAGGAAAACGTTAGCGTGCAGAGAGTATATGCATGTGTGGAAGGTAAGTGAATGAGCCAACCAAGATTTATGGGGAACTGTACCTGACCATTCATACTAAAGCCATTATGGAATGATTAGAGAGGAGGGTAAGGCTTTAAGTCCAGTGAAAAATCAATAGTAGTGTCTGGAGGAATTCTATGGGGTGAGCAAGAGGCTATTTACGGGATGTTCACTGCTGCTATGGTTAGAGAACCAGAAGCCACGATATGCGAGGAGGGGGTAGTGAGGGTGAAAGGAAAGAAGAGTCCTTTCCACAGAAGCAAAGGGGACCTGTCTGTGCAATTACAAGGCTGGTAAATGGCAATAACCTCTTTAGATGGTTACCAAAATGACTGCCAGTTTGCCAAACTTGCCTATACACGTTCCCCCATGTAGGCTCACCATGCAGAATTAAAATTAGATGTTTGTATCCAATCTTGCTTGGTGAATAAGGGTCGGTGCACACTTAGGCGATTGCCGCGCGGTCAGAGTCGCCTAGGTGTGCACCGATCGCACTGTGGGTGCCTTTTCCAATGGCACCCCAGTCGCGCCAGGATGATCGCGCGGTTTCCCGCGAGTCGTGTGTACCTTTTTCTGCGATTGCCGCGTGGATGTCACCCCATTGAAATCATTGTACAGGACCGCGGATCAACCCCGGGGCTTAAAGAATAAAAATCCACAAAGCAAAGGGATCCCCGAAAGTGAACCTGTCATCCAGTAGTAGTTACTACCTACCAATATACAGTAAACTCCCTGTTATCCGGCATCCACGGGGATTGGTAGATTCCGGATAAATGTTGTTTCTGGTTGCTTGAGAGATGCTATTAAAAATAGGTCTAACTAATGCCGTACCCCATACTATAGCATACCATAAACTCTGTATTGACTTCATATTAATTATTGAAATGCAGCAATCAAAAACAAAGAAAAAGAAACACGATAATTTCCAGGATAATACCTGCCGCAGATCAGCGAGTACACAGGGGATTTGTTTTTTCTGGTTAGATGAGTTCTGGTTAGTTGAATCCCGGATAACAGAGGTTTACTGTATATTAGTTAGCTAGAAATGCAGTTGCTGTGCACCCCTCTGATCCTAGAATCCCGTCGCTCACTTCTTAAGCCCTGTCCATCATCTACCCACTCCCCAATGAAAACTCATAAGTAATCAATAGGGACTCACCGATTGGACAGGTGTATGTTGGGTGGGTTGGGTTTCAGTCTAGGACAGGGCTTCACCATAATGCTAGGTTCACACCTAGGCGACACCTCACTGCACGGCAATCCGTGCACGATTGCCGAGCGGCCAAGAGTCGCCAAGGTGTAAACCGACAGCGCTGTGGGTGCCATTATTTTCTAATGGCACCCCAGTCGCGCCGGGCGGATCGCGATGGATTTCACCCGTGCTTCTGAACAGTCGCACGTCGTGTATCTTGTACCTTTTTTGGCGATTGCCAAAATCAATTGAAATCAATGGGGCTGTGCAGCAATCGCTGCCTGCATTGTGCAGGACCGCACGACACCCGGGACGCGCTTCCCAGGTGTCGTGCGGTGTAGTGCAGTTGTGAACCTAGCCTAAAACAGACTAAAACTGCGATGTGCTCTATATGCTCTCTGCTTTTTGTACTGTGACCAAAATAACCAGTACACACAATGAAGTTTGAGCAACACTAGACCCTCCCCTCATCCAGCAAGCGTTAAGTAGGGAACGGATTTATTGTATTGCCAATAAAGACATGCAGCCAGGTGCCTATAACTGAATATGATGAAAATGTTAATTACAGTCACACCCGCCG
>NW_017306878.1:659824-682777 GCF_000935625.1 Nanorana parkeri | reverse complement strand
CAATTGGTGGTCCTCTAGTACAATCTGATCAATGCAAATTGCCCGGGCATGTGACAGTATTTGAGTCCAGCAACCATATGATTCTGTGACTCGAGGGTTAGCAGGACAGACATTTAGTCATCTATGCAACACAACCAGCAGCCAAAGAAGTGGTGGCCCTTTAGGGCTCGTTCACACCAGATGCAGTTTGCTCAGTTTGGCAGCTGCGTCAAAAATCGGGTCACAATGCTTTGCAATGGGATTTTCGGGTGCTCTGTTCACACCAGTGCAGTCTGTGCCGATGCAGAAAGAGAAAATACTGCTTGTCCTATTTTAGCGGCACCTGTGTGCGACGGAACGCATCAAAAAACACATACAATGCACTGGGCTGCACCTGAAGGCCCATTTTAAGCTAGACAAAAAAAGTCAAAATCGCGGTAAAAAGACAGCAAACCGCATAGCACTGAAGCTGCGCAGACGCACGCCGTTGTGATGCAGTTCTGGTGTGAACTAACCCTAACAATTCAAGGCACTTTAAGTCTCAGTATAATAACGGGAGGATTCCGTTTGGCTCTTACGGCCAACACCTCCACATGCTCTTTCCTACAGATTTAGACTTGCGACCAGAAAAAACACAGATCTTCAAAATATAAAATAAATACAACATTCCAGCATCTTGGCAGGAGCATCACTTTCACTACAATGTATAATCCAAATCAACTACTGTTTACACTTTAAAATGCATCTAAATCCTAGAACAAAAACATTGGGGGGGAATTGATCAATACTGGAGCAGACAGAATCTGAAGCAGTCGCCCACAGCAACCAATCAGCATCTCTCTTCAGTTTGCCGAGTGGCTGAAGTGCAAATCTGCTCCAGATTTTGATAAATTCCTCCCATTATATATGCAGCTTTCCAGTTCTTAGATGTGGAGGCTGCATTCGTTCTCTTTTTTTCATCATCTTTAATTTTCAACGGGTGATCCTGCCAGCAACACAGTTTCTAACATGAAGTGACAACGCTTATTTACCTTACTCTAGCTATAGAGGAGCGATGATGTCCGCCTAGCACAGGAAATGTTTTAGGACTACAGAATGCCTCCACCTCTCCATAGCATGGGGCTCGTTCTGTAGCCCACAAAGAGCTGGAAACAATGCTAACTGACATTCAGCAGAACCATATAGCACAGGAAGTTATCAGCTCATTTATGGAAGGGCCAATAGATATTTTTTGGCACTTACCAAAACAGATAAATATACAATTGACGGTGATTTTTAACACACCAACAGGGTGCAAAGAAGAGAAGTGGATTGTTCGGGTGTTACGTGCTCTTTTTATTGCATAGAATGCAGCCTATTTACTATGAACCACTTGACATAACTGTGCCACCTGGACCCCTCTTGGCCCTTTGTGTAGTGGTATAGGAACAACAAGGCCAGTCAATATTGAGGAACACACAACAGCTTCTATATCCAACATCATGTCCTCTCAGAAAGACAATATGAAGGGTTAACTGATGGAAACGCAAAATTATAAGCATGATAATATTGTTCCCCTTTGGGGTCCACAGATCGATGACGTCTTACCTTATATAACTTGAGGCTGGCTTCATGCCTTGCGTTCACAGTGTGCAAGCGCAGCTTCTCCAGGCTATTGGTGTAATAGTCACAGGCATTGCACTTCAGATGCACCGGGTTGCCAATGGCAACACACTTCAACCTCCACTCATTGGCTTTGCCTCCCTCTTTGATGTGAGCCACCAACTGGTACTTCTGTACGTGTTTGTCAGTTTTGCAATGCAGCTGAAAATTGGCCTTTAGTTGCGTGTTGTAACGACAGAGATTGCACTGGTAAGAATCCCCCACCACGGACTTCCACTCCTCCTCCGGCAGGTTGCGCTCGGCTCCCATGTGCAGGCCCAACATGTCCAAATTGTCAGTCGTGAATCGGTTACATACGGCGCACTGAAAGAGTTTCAGGGAAGGGTCGTTGGTTTGAGTAAAACTCTCGCCCAGGTTCATGAGCTCTTCCGAAACCAGCTGTCCGCCGCTCAACCGCATATCCAACGGGATTTCGCCACCCACTAAGAGGGGAAAGAAAAAGACACAGATGAGTCAAAAGAACAAAACACGTATTACTGACTGGTTCAGCTGCACTGGATCTGAATTTAGCATTTAGGAACCAGTCAGTCCAATCTACTAGCCATGAAGAAATCTTAGAGTCAATCCGTTAAAGCAAATGATTAAATATTTCATTACTGGAGCAAAAACTAGCCTCTGAATTTGCAGAAAAAAATATCAATAACGATACATAGATTGTTTCCAGCCATCTCCAGATATGTGACCTATGCCAAGTCACATCGCATGCCCTGTGTTGCACCTAGGAGCTACAGTGCCAGATTTGCATGTCTCCACCTTCACAGAGACAAACTCTGCAACCCCAAAAACAAGTCTATTCATTCAATGGATAATTTGTTTTAAGTAAGCTTAAGCTTACATTGTCTTCTGTTTGCCAATACTGCCGTACTATCAATTCTCCAACTCGTCGAGACCTCCAACTCCAGTCAGCGCGCCCGCGCAGCCACCCAACTGAAGTATCAAGCTCTACAATCTGCGGCAGTGTGTCTGCGCGGGCACCCGATGCCACAAGCACAGACATGAGTTGGAGAACTCGATCACAATTTAGAAGCCACACAGCAACTGGAGAAGTCAACAAGGATTGCAAAAAACTGATGGCTAGCGCAGGCATAGCGGCGCCATTTCGTCGAGATCTACAACGGACATGACGTCACCAGTTGCAGATCTCAACGAGTTGGCCACCTTGACAGAACACCGTAACAAATTCATTTTGGACACTATGCCATTGGCAACAATACTATTTTTTTGGACAGTTGCCCCAAATTCCTATTCCCTTCACTCAAGTAATTGGCTCAATGCTTTTCCCAGCAGTCTGCACAGGGCCTGAGGTCATCCCTGGCAGCAGTAGCTTGATCTTTGTAGAGTCTTTCAATCATTCTCATATCCTATACCTTAAAGAATGCTGGGGCTGCAGCCTTTTTATACAACACCGAGCCTGATCAGGTGGCTCTATTGAAGGTAGGCCATCCCACTTAGCAGTCAGTTTCAGAAAAAGCTGGCAAAATCTTAATTCATTTCCATAGCACAGAAGCAGATAAAGATGCAAATTAAGGTTGGACAACTTTAGAGATCATCTAGAGGGGACGGGTGACCAGTTATACCACCACCATAAAAACCTGTAATAAATTTGGGTCTATGGGCATCTGTATTAATAAAAAATAAAAAAAACACTCTAGCAGGAAAACCAAGCGATACCCTCAGTTTTGGGTGGGCCGACTCTTCAAGAAGCAAGGGCACATTTCATCTACTGGACAACAGACTTGCGATTGTTAGGAGCCATCTGTTTTTCTTGTAGACATATAGGTCTGAAGGCTAGAGGCATCTGCCTGACCCTGAAACACAATTCAGGAACCCACCCACCTATGATCACCTAACGAAACAATAAATGCATTCTACAAATCCTTCCCGTCAGTGGCAGACCTGCAGAGGGACCCTTGTGTCCGTTGGCAACGACAATCCATAAATAATTCCAGTGATCTATGCTTGCAAATAACTAAAATACCAACCCTGTCTATACAGGAAAGTCCCTGATGAATCAAATAGGACAGCCAGGTAGAATCTGTAGTTGTCCTCAAAATGTCACTTAGGTTCAGTAGCACGGTGACTACGTTGCCATTTTCTTTGCCTGCAGCAGTAGGGTCCTGGGATGGATGGTTGGATTCCCGCTATGGTTCAATGGACTTAGTAAATTATGGTGAAATCTTGTATATACACAAGAAAAAAAATCCGTTTTAAAAAGGAGTCTTGTAATTGTGTCGGATATCAAGTCAAAGACCCAGGGATTTTTATGTTAACAGTCACTACTGCAGTGGCTTATATCAGGGGTTATTTTTTAAGTTTTTTTTTTACATTTCGGCAGGAAATAAAAATGCCAAGCTACATCTGAATACAGCCTACCTGTATCACAATCTTCAGATGTTCAGGAGAGCAAAATAAACCCCGATAGAACTTTAGTTGTAAATCAGATAAATATAAAGTCTCAGTGTTAATTTTCTTTAGAAAGCAGCCACAGCCGGTGTAGAAAAGCCTGTACCCTGCCAGCAACCCTTGTCTTTGTATGACAGCAGTGGTCTCTAAGCATTCCATGAATCTTACAATCCCTGCTGCATGGAGAGCTCTAGCTCTGCGGAGGGTGTGTTGGACCTCTGCAGAGAGACCACTGCTTCTACAAAACAGAGTAAGTAACCTTCTCTACAACAGGATGTATGGTCCCCTAATGTACCAAGGCATAATCATTAAAATGCCAATGGAGTGGGATTCTACAAAACCACCTGCAATACTGCAGGGATAACAGATGCCCAGACAATGGAAGGGTGGGAGTATTATAAGAAACCCAAATATTTGCATTTATAAATCTAGCTTTCTCTACATAACCAATACATACAATTAAATATTTAAAGAGGTTCTCCAGAGAAACCTCTAATGATTTGCTGCTCTGAGATCATACACTTCCACTGCAGGTCATACACAAGGCCTGGTTCAGTGAAGGCAGCAAATGGAGACTCATGAACCAGCTTATATAGGAGGACCATACATGATAATAATTGCCAACCAATATTTACAGTTACACATCCAAGCATACCGATTATAGAAGTAACCCAGACTTCAAGCATACCGATTAAAGAAGAAGTAACCCCATCAAAGTGGGACTCCAGTCATAAGATTTGTTTTATATGATACTATATACAGTGGTACCTGGGTTCAAACACTTAAATTTGTTCCACGATTCTGGTCGCGAACCGATTCAAAACGGTGATCAGACCGCGATCTCGACTAGAGGAAGCCGCGACCACGTGTCAGAGCAGAGAAGATGGCTGCGGTTGTGTTAGTCACGCGATGCTGAGTTCATAAACGGAAGCCAAATCTTGCCGAGTTTCTTGTTCGCGAGCAGAAGGGTTCGTAAACCCGAGGTACCACTGTATAAGGCGGAGAAGGGTTAACATTTCCACGTTTCATTGCCATCTTTTTCCGCCCCTCACTTTCTGCCCAGGAGGATTAAAACAGGAAAACGGACAGCAAAAGAACTTTTCCAGTTTGATCCACAACTAAGAAAAAAAAATTTTTTGAAGAGAACCTGTCCCCAACTTAAAAGCATTTCCTGTAACAGCACAGAACCACCAAGAATTTTAAGGGCTTATTTGCAATAATTTTTCATTTCATGAATAATAATTTTTGAAATTACAATGAGTCTTTGAACTTGCTAGAAGAATTGACTAGTCAGTTCCCTAGCACAGCACTCTCCCTCCTTGGAGGTCACAGTTCTGTCTTCTTCTGGGAGTGTCTAATTACTCTGTGCTGTCCCAGCTCCTCCTCCCCTCCCATTCCTACATAATCTTTTATATAGCTGCTGGGGGAGGTGGAAAGAGGAACACTATAGACTGTCGTTAAAGTGAAGCTCTCTTAGTCTGCTGACATCACATCCAATATGGCGGCACTCAGAAGTAGTCTGAGGCCTTTTAAAATGTCCACAAAAGGTGAGACCTGTACAGGAAAATAACATTCATTTAAATACTCATCGATCTAATGCACGTGTCAACCTCAAGGCCCAGGGGCCGAATCCGGCCCACCAGGCCATTTCCTAGACTTCTACCAGTGATAATCGAATGCAGAGGCAATAATGATAAAGATTAAGATACATTTATAAAGTCTTACAGGCCTTTTGAGGGCAACCATGATGTTGATGCGGCCCACGATTAAATTGAGTTTGACACCCCTGCTCTAATGGGAAGATTGTTGCTGACATCAATAGTCTGGTGACAGGGTCTCTTTAAGCTCTACAAAAGTTTCAACTGCCATTTTCACAAAGCAAGTCATAAAATTGCTCTACCTATTGTTTTGTGATTGGTTGTCTCAGCTGACAGGCAGCAAAAACATGCAAATCAATTAGCAGGTGAGGAGTTCTGTCATCGGCTTCAAGGAAAACTTTGACAAGATTTGACAGTCAACAAAACATCTTGGCAACTCATGGCCTTAGAAAAACATAACATTCATGTCTTTATGGCTGTAGCTTTCCACTCCACAGGCATTCACCCGTTTTCTCCCACTCCCTCCCCCCTCCAAATTTTATTTTTCAGTCCTCGGGACTTACCGACTGTGGGAGCCATCCCTGGCATGGGGCTAGTAGGGTCCAGCTGGAATCCTCCCATAATATACTGCGATTCATTCGTTGGGTTGTCCATCTTCAGGTTCATGTTTTGTGCTAGGTAAAAGTGGTAGAGATCAGCTTCAGCCGGGGTGGGCAGGCTGCTGATGCCTAAGTGCCGGTTGTGTTGGATTTGGGTCATGTTTTGCTGAAGCAGCATCATATTATGCATATGCTTCTCACTGGTCATGTGAATTCTCAGGTTCCTGGCAACATTGGTTTCGTAGTCGCACACTTCACAGCGCCAGGTTGGCTTCGTTTTTGGTTTGGTGGGGGAAGGGGCCCCACAGGAGTTGCTAATGTTGGAAGCAGCAGCAGCAGCAGCAGCTGCAGCGGCTGCAGTGGCAGCAGCAACCGCTACCCCGGCAGTGTGGCTGAAAACTTGGTCTGTCCCTCCATTTTGCAGGTTCTGCATGTTGTTCAAATGCTTGTCCGACTGCATATGAATACTGAGGTTGCCTTTGGTAGTGGTAGAGTAGTTACAGACCTCGCAACGGAAAGGTTTGTAACCACATGTGTAGCTCTCTCCCCGGGCAAGACGAGGATGAGGTTGACCAGATTTGCAGTAGCCACAGGAACCACCCGGTTCAGGGTGTTTTTCTTTCATGTGTGCTTCCAGCGTCTGCTGGTACTTGTAATGCCAGTTACACTTTGGACACTTAAGAGTCTTACAAGAGTTCCGAGAGTGCATCATAGTCATGTGTCCACCAAGTGAGCGCGATGAGCCCAGTACAGTGTCACACTTCGGACACTCCACCCCACTCCCAGAAGGGCATTCCCCTGTGCCAAGGTCGCAGGGGTTATCGGCATGCTGGTGGTGGGTGGCAAAGCTTCCTTCTTCTACCTCTGCACTTTCATTTGGTTCAGGTGCTGTGGCATTGTCCCTATTGGCACTTTCATCAACAAAGTCCAATTTTATCCCACCCTCCGCCATGCTGGCACCAACGCCATCACTGTTAAAGCTTAAATGGTTCCTCCTGTTTGCACCATCAAAGACAACAAAGGAAGAAGAACATGTAGGTGTGCCCCTTCCCATAGGCTGGGGCACGTTAGGCATTAAATTAGAAATACTTTGGTTTGTGAGAGCCAGGTCCTTTTTGCCGCTGCTCTCGGCAAACACCTCAGACTCCTCCTGAGGCCTGTCCACCAAGTGATCCTCAAGCCCACGTGAAAACATTGCTTTGCAGTCCTCCCCCTCCTCTTCCTCCTCCTCATCATCATCATCACCTTCCTCATCCATTTCTTCTTCTTCCTCCTCCTCACGTTCTAACCTTTCCGATATGCCGTCTTGTACTCCCAATGGATGCTTCTCAAGCTCTGTCATTTCAGATTCCTGGTTATAGGAAGGTTTGGTAAGGTCAGAGCCTAAAGAAACAGAGTTTATGGAGGCGCTGAAAGAAGAATTAGTCAACCCTCCGAGGTTAAGCAGAGTACTTTGGGACACCACGTTGGATTGCGCCTGCTCTGCCCCACTGGAAGTAGTGTCGCCATCTTTTAGAAGTGCTAGGCTAGCCTGCAGGGCTTCATCCCCTTCTACTCGAATGCCACTAAATTTGCCATAAAAACTATTAGCAGGTCCAGTAGAGTTGGCAGAGGAAACTAAAGGATGGGGAAAAGATTTGTTTTTTGGTTCCAGAAAACTAATAAGAGGTTCCTTATCTTTCCCAATCCCTTGAATGATGGCTGAAATGTTTTTGTTACTAAGAATCTTGCGCTCATCCTCGCTTAGAGTCATTCGATGGTCATGCACAGCATGGGTCACAAACGATCGGACATAGCCAAAGGAAAGTTTGCACAAAAAACACATTAGGATGGGTTTCCTCTTACCATACAGTACAAAGCCATCATATTTGGACAGATCTACATTGTTTGGGACATCTTTGGATACACAGGAGCTTTTGGCAGAACCATCGCTATTTAAGTAATCCTTGTTGCTTTTGTGCCGCACATCAAAAACTCGGAAGCTGTGCAGGACAGGGCTTATGCCCGTAAGGGTGGAGGTATCCAGAAAGGACTTGTCTGAATTCTCAAACCACTTCCTGAAAGAGGAGGCTATGTGAAAAGTGTTAATAATTTGTGGGTAAACGGGGCCTACAGAGGACGACTCCTCAGGCTTTCCCGTTGCATTGGGCAAGGAATTTTTGTAGAGGGAAAGAAGAGCCTCGCTGGGGGTACTGTCACAGGCTTCACCACTTTGGATCAGCTGGCTGACACTTTCCACTATATACGCAGAGCCATCGGGCTGGTAGACTATCTCACCAGCAAGGTTTTCCACATCACTCTCCTCCTCCTCCTCCCCTTCCTCACTATCACTTTCGCTTTCTTCATTCAATGCAAGGGATGGCCGTGTCCCTGGGCAGGAGTGCTCCATGTAGTTCTGCAAACTAGGAAAGGAGGTCGAACATTCGTTACAACAGACCGTTCTGCTGGGAGACTGCGAGATGGCACCGGATGGGTCAGCACTTTCAGACATGCATTCATTAAACGAGCCACTCAGAGTTTCCAGAGACCCGTGGCTTTCCATGTTGGGATGCTCCATGTTGCCAGACTGGTCAAGGTGGAGAGCACTGTTGAGATCAGTCCATTTTTGGTTCGCAGGAACGATGCACCCATTGTCCTCTCCAGCAATGACAGGAGCATCACACCCTTCCATGGCGAGATCTGCACGGAGAGCTCATCGCACCCAATACGGCTCCAACCTGCAGTAAAAACAAAAAAGAAAAAACCCATCAGACGAGGTGAAAGGCAAAATAAATAAAACTTATGGTGTTAAGTTGTGTGAACACATTATGTAAACACAGTCCAATGGTAGATATTGTCTTATCTGTTCGATAATTGGACAAATCTGTGTCAGCAGTGAACTCATTCTTATGGAAGTCAGGAGGCAGCCAAGCCAAAAGGCAAGAGTCTTAAGTAGCCAAGTAACATGTCATACCGCAGACCTTAATAAGACAATATTTGACCCTGAGATGGCAGAAGAATTAAAGTTCCTTACAAATCCATCACCTTTGTTCAAAAAACAGAAGGCCTGTGTCCGTTTTTTTTAATGCATGGCAGAATGGTAGATCAGATCAGGGGGGTTGTTTTTGGATGATGGAGCTTATTTAGTAAGGTTACTTTGTAACAAGCCTTTATATTTGTATTAAACATGATTGGGCCAATCACAGGACGCGGTAGCAAGTGGTCAAAAATTAATTCAATAGGCACCTTACTTTACCAAGCTTTTCCTCTACTTGTTAGAACATGTTCTGAGGCAACTTATAGTGCCTGCTGACTCCAAGACTGGACTGGCTGAACACATGGGGGGCAATTTATCAAAACTGGAACAGATGGAATCTGGAGCAGTTGCCCATGGCGACCAATCAGCATCTCTTTAGTTTGCTCAGGTAAGATTTGAAAAGGAGACAGAGAAGCTGATTGGTTGCAGTGCAAATCTGCTGCAGTTTTGATAAAATTCCCCCCACTGTATATTAATGGATTAGGTCTATGGAGTAAAATGTCAGGACATCATAGAATAGGGAAAACAGCAAGTAATAATGTATGTATGTATATAAATGTATATGTATTTCAAACAAAATATAAAACAAAAACATGTAGAATCCATAAAAGGAAAAGGAACCAAATAACTGCAATAATGGTGACTTAAAAAAAACCAAGATGTTTCACTAGCTTGCACTCTGCAGTGGATTTTTTTTTTTTTTTTTTTTTTTTCAAGGTACACAAAAAACTTTGTAAAGAATCAAACAAAACGTTAAAGGGTTACTCTACATGAGCCAGAACAAGACACACAGGTTACCCGACACGATTACACCTGGGAGGAAGTGAGGAGGGAGTGGGCATGCTTTGTTGCGGGCTGATTGACAGCTCAGTCCAGCAGTGCTGGCAAGGTTAGCAGGACGGGAGGGTTAACAGGCTAATTGTAAAATCAATGCCATAAAAGCTTGGTAAGTTCCAGGAAGCTGTGGGAAGGGGAGGTAGTGAGAAGAGAGTAACTCTTCGACTGGGCGCTAGGGACTTGTTCATCAATACAAACCCGTCGTGCTCCCTCGGCCAAGGAGAGAGGGGAAAAAAAATAAAAATAAATCTAAAATTAAATCTGGTCCACATCTATAGTAACCCAAGAAAAACCCCCCAGAGCTAAATTGTTCTAATGAAGAAAAAAAACCCTCCAATAATAGCAAAAGAAAAATATAGGGACCCAAAGACCATTTGCTTGATACATAAACGCACAGCATTTTCATGCAATGTGGAAGCGGGGTATCCACGGTGTTCCTGAATGGACCTACAAGCCCTCGTGTCTCAGCGGTGTGTATGTTTGCTGATATGTTAGCTGGCTTTCTATACTGCTCCCATCTCCCAGCTCTTAAGCTTTCATCTCACTCTGATTGTCAGTCAATAGGAGAGAGGCAGCTCTTACTTAAGGAAGCAGAAGTCAAACTCCACTGGTCGATCAGCACTCTGTCTATAAACATGTTTTCCCGTAAAATCAATGACCTCCAATCAGAGTGCGGATGTTGAAGGCTGCCTGTTCCCAAGCTGTGTGTTCTGCTCAAAGCCAGCTGCATGCCCTCATTGGTGGCTTGTGATCGCTGTGTGCCCCAGAGGCAGCAAAACAGTGTCTGGCCAGCTGCTGTAGAACTACAAGTTCCACAATCTATATTGCATCCATAAAGTGAGAGCATCATGTTCAATTCAGGAGCCATCAAGGCACTTGGAAGCTACATTTTCTGTGCAATGTGACTAAAGCGTCTCTGGGTATTCTGCAAAATATTCCTATTGCTTTAAATGAGAAAAAGGTTTATACACAAAAATGATCTTGAATGCTGAAAGCAAAGAAATGCTGCCAGATTCATTTTTGGCATCTTTAACATTAAGGAGTCTCTCCAATGGACATACCTGTGCTCAATCTTGTCTTTTTGTTTTTTATTCATGGGATGCATTTTACAAAACAGGAAGCACAGTAACATTTTTACAGCCTGTATAAAGACTTAAAACACTGGTGCTCAACCTGCAGCCCGAGGACTACCTGCAACCGTTTGGTATTTGGTGTGGGGCCCTTGGACCCCAGCAGTCTGTAGTGGGTGCATTTATTTGTAAGGGGATAATAGCAGTGATCTCTACTAGCCCCATGTAACATGTCCAAGACTTCTGCAACATGTCGTTGGCCTCCAACCAAGCCTGTAATGTGTCCACAGACTATGGCCATCATTACCTTTAAAAATGTCCCCGACAGTCCTCTCTACTATTACATATACTGAATTATATGTGGCCCTTTAAATGATGTGAAGGGCTGCAGTTGACGCTCCCACATACAGCGACCCTGCACACATTTGTAGGAAGACCTGTAAAAGCATACAGACGCATGCATTATGATGTGATTTAGCGACATGCATTTGACGTCAGTAGACACATTTTGGCTAGCGGCTATACGTTTCCCTTCACCGCAATGCATTTCTCAAATGCACCACAAAAAGACATACATTACGTTTATTTAGGACATGTCTACGATCACCTGCCCTGACCTTCCACAAATAAGTCTAGACGCAGGGAGAATTCAGGCAGTCGCCTGAATTCTCCCTGCGTGTGCTGCCACATGGAAGAAGAAAAAAAAAAAATGAAGTATTTTTAGAAGCATTACAATGCAGCAAAAACTGTCCAGAGACTGCAGTAGTGTAGTGCCAGAAAGCCAGTGCTTCTACTAAGACAAAGTTGTAATTTTCTTTAGGCTGCCCGGGATATGTCTGGCATTTAATACGCCATAGCACGCTGGGATCTGTAGTTCTACAATATCTGCAGAATTGCATCCTCTGCCATTCAGGAAGAGGGAGGGGCTTTTAGAAGTTGGTATCTGTCACAAAAACTCTTGCAAGAGAACGTGTCCATCACTTTATCAGAAGATCATTAAAAGGATTGTTTGATAATCAATCTTCATCCGATCACATGGTGCGAAAGCTGCGCGAGCCCCTTGGATGTCTCTTCCCACCCCCAACCCTCCTTTGAATCCACTTTTAGACCCCCAAACATTCCACCATTATTTGCTAGTACACCTATTCCTAAAATCAACATTTCCCGTTCTAAACATTCCAAATGGAATTAAACTTGACCCAACAGTTCTCTTGTTGGACTCTCTCCACAATCCCATATGCAGACCAATATTTAATATAAATCCAGTGTAATGTTCATTGTATACCAATCACAATCTGTTCTGTTAGCTAAACATAACTGGCGTGCGCAACTTTAGCCTTTATGAAACTTAAATAAAATTAGTTTGAAAGCCTTTAGGAAAAACAAAATCCTTTTAAAAACAGCAACCAGGCAACTTACAAAATATTTCTTTTGCTACAGCAAGTCACAGATAAAGAGTATTCATCTGCTTGTAAATCAAAAATGGTGTCAGCTAGAAAACAAAACACTGCTCTGCACACATTGATCTGCGTCTCTTCAGAGGACAAAGTTGTTTTGGAGAGAAAAAACAGGCTATTTTTTTTTTGGGATACTCGGCATAAAAAGAGAAGAAAAAAAACCCACTTCCTGTAATTAACAAACTGAGTGTTACAATCTTCATTCCCGATATGCAAGCTGACGCACATATTCCCGCTGGGCACACACGTGTAGCACTCGGTGGCAGAGTGCCAGGCAAAGAAACGCAATAGCCAAGACAGGAGGAGGAGGAGGAATCATGCCACCCCAACGTCCTTAGGATTTAATCTGAACGGCGGCACTGTGTAATCTGAAATTGTTAATTAGAACTTGGTGGCCATTTTTTTTTTCTGGTCTCAAATTATTTTAGAATGCAACTAGAAATATCAAACACAGATATTGTCATGAATTTTTGTAGGAGACGGAATAAAAGTTGAAATTGAATAGCCCATCGCAACCGAAATACCTGCTTTGTTTTAACACTCAGGAAAAATGCCAGATGGAATATTATTCATCATGGTCGGGGTTTCCTTTCCGTTGGTTATTATGTCAACGCTGGAGCCCGATTTCACCAGAAACAAAAAAATGGTGCTAGTGGTAGCCATAGGTGTCCCTCCAAATCAAAATGCAAGCTTAATTCTGACTGCCTGCTACTCTTGAATAATAATTTTAAAAAAAGAAGAAGAGCGAGAGAGCGCGCGAGAGAAAACAAATAAAGAATTTATTTCCTTGTAGAGAAAAGGAACATAACACCCTCTTAGATTGTAAGCCCTCAGGGGCAGGGCCCTCCTTACCATCTTGTCTTGTGATTGTAATGTCTTCCTTATATTGTAAAGTGCTGTGCAAACCGCTGGCGCTATATAAATCCTGTATAATAATAATAATAATAATAATAATAAATATAATTTGCTAAAGCTACCATGTCCCCAAGTCATGTGACGTGTGCATTTTAATCAGGTAATCCAGAGATCCTTCGTTTGATTTCAACTCCGCTTTGTTGATCGGCTACGGCAGAATTTTGAAGATCGCCTATGATCGTTTACCTCTATAGCTAATATATCACATTTGGGTCAATATATTCAGTCGATTGCAAAAAACGCAGTACAACACTAGGTGTATGTCGCATTGCTCGATATTTAAATTGATGATAAAATGCCCGCTTGTGATCTCTGTAAAATAGATACGTGTACAGCCATCTTGCCCTATTTGAAAGTACTGTGATGGGAAAATTCAATTGTAAGCTCCTTCGCCAGCACTAATTGTTCCATATGCAGTGTATGTAATGTGTCAACAGCACACAAAAAAATAAAAAGCGCTCTGAATGTAAACAAATAATAAAAAAGTATGGTAAAAGGGCACTATACCAGTTAATTTCCAGGTAATGGGCTCTGTTGCTTAACCCTTTCTTCTAGAAGCGCACATGCACATCTCACGGAGATAGAGACTCGCCTCCTACACGGTACGTGAGCCATGCGTCTTTTTCTCCCAGCGGGAAGACAGACATAAGAGGTGAAAGCCTGCCATCAACAGTTCTCTTCCTGTTGCTCTGGCAAAGGGTGCCGGAATTGGCACCATGACAATACAAACAAGAGTTGCCCTGTGCATGCTCATTAATGGGGCACAGCACACACACTCACAGAGACACTGGGAATGGCAAAGGCCTTCAAATCTTAATAGGCTCATTAGCATAAACAGCTTTTCGAACAGCAGGAAGTCAAAGAAGCTACCAAACCAAACAAGGCTGCTGGCAGCTCTGTTGCAGCCCGGGGATCACCAGCGGAGGCCCGTGCCAGCCTCACGCAGACGTGACTGAAGGCGAGAGCTGCCTCAGTGAATGGGCCGGCTAGGCTGCACCCAGCTGTGGGCCCGGGAGCCTATGAGAAAGTCAAAATGCACAGCAGCTTTGTGCGGACCGGCTGCCAGGTGTGGAGAATACTTTCAATGCGACAGACAAATCCTAATATTGATCCTGTCCGCAGCCACATCGCAGCCTTTTCACAATCTTATTGATTCTTCATTTGTAGAGTTTATCTGGAAACCAGGAGGTCTCTAGTGATGGGGAATGGTCATGCAACGAGGTCGCTTGCCTTGTGCATCTAGAACGTCTAACCATAAAGACCGCAGCTTGCAACGCGTGCTGTACACAGAAAAGAAATAGGAACTTTATGTACAATAGCTCTCTCCACTGGCCATATCACATACTCTATTGTACATGTGAAAAAAAATACCCTATTGATAGAAGAACTATGACCGATTAGAAAGATATGTGCTGCAGCGCTTAAAATTAAGTGCATCTGTAGGTAGTTTTTTTTTCTTAGATCCCTTTAACAAATTCACGCTGATCTGCCTACGAAGTTCACCTGATTGTTTCCTGTGATGGGGTGGCAACAATGCTGCACTGCTCCTGAATACAGAGCTAAGTTGTCGCCCTCATGTAGGCTGTGCCACTTTGCACTATAGTGGGATGTGAAGTTGTTGCAGTGGGCATGGCTGTCAGCATCGTTACTGCCGATTCCCAAGCCTGAAGCTTGTCAATCACTTGACCACACCCAGTCCCGCCCACTGCTTTCTAAATTGACAGCTGAAACCCTCCCACTGTGAGCTGCAGTGTCTGGGAAGGGGAGCGTGTTAGACACAAATGAAGAAGGATTTGGCTCTTTAGGAAGTTTTCTTTACGAGGCTTGTGCATCACATAGTAGGTGGCTCTGCTGCTTGCTGACAGTTTCCTACGTTTGTGTGTGCTGAGGCACACTGCATTCGGGCTGGATCCACACTTGTCTGCTGCAGCAATGTATGATTAAAACGCAGGCTTAATTGTGTATTCCCACAACGCAAGTTAACGCGTGTGTTTATTTTAAATAGCCCCCAAAGCAGATATACAGAAGCCAGAAAACGTACCCACTCTATAGCGCACCACAACACCTAAATGTAAGTGCCCTGTGCATTGCGGCTTGCCGAGTGGTCACAAAATTACACAGGAACACCAAAAAACATTGAAAACCAATTGAAATGAAAGTGCTGCCTTCATAAAATGCACCTCAATGCGCAAAAAATAAAAAGTGGGTTCATACAACGCAGCCCACCACAATCCAAGTGTAAACCGGCTCTCAATATGGCTCCACGCATAACAAAAACACCTGCACACCTGGTTACTGTATCTGTGCTTCAGAGTGCCATTCAAAATGATCCCCGTCACCAAACTGCAACATTGCCACTTCGCAGGCAGTACAAGGCACCCTCAGTCCTTATGCCAAGCAGTGGGTTGGCGCTTTGGAGGCGTTATGCAAATATCAATACGCCTTAATGGAGGGATGTCAGTCTGGAGGAATGGCAGGCCTCAATTAGTTGATCGCGTATGCACGTTGACGTCACTTCCTCACTCTGCCCAGAATTTAAAAAAACCTAAAAGCACACACACGGCAGGATTTTGGTTTTAAAACCAAAAGCAAAAAGTACAAATCCAGTTCACTTGTAAATGGTTAAAGCATTGCCAAGATATTTCCAGGCTGGGTTCTGAAAGAAAGGGAGATCTACAACACAAAATAAAAGCATTAGTAGTGAGAAGAGTCGTCTTCTGTTTATAAAACGTAAACAAATGTTTTCTATCCCCAAATAAAAAAAGATTGCAGACGGCCTAATCAGACTGAACGCTCAGCAATCTCATGAAAGCCCACAAAATGGCTCCTCCCCGGGGAGACAGGTGCACTTTAAATACCGATAAAATAGTGCAAGTTAAAACAAGTAATCTGTACTTTGTAAATCTTAAACCATTTAATCCCGGTATCATCCTGAAGAGCAAGATCAACAAGATCCTAGCTTTCCTAGAGAAAAATAAAGTATCTATGATGATTCAGACACCTAACACAACCCCCCCCCACGATACAATTTTGACAATTTGTTTTAACTAGCTTGCCAACAATTTGTATTTAGTTTTGTCTTGTGTTCAAACCTTCACTGAATTACATTGTTTGCTAAAGCACTGTACATCATAGACAAAAAAAAACCCCACAACATTCTCATCCTTCATGTAACTCAGTGCTGCTGAATTCCTGCAGCCTCTGGGCTGGAAGCAGTGGTCTCTCTGCAAAGGTTAAACCCCCCAAAGCAGAGTTAGAGCTCTCAGATCCGCAGGGAGCATGATCCTTGCAGATCTATGGGTTCAATTGAGCAGTGGGTGTGTTAAGAGCTCTGCAGAGAGACCGCTGCTTCCACACAGAGCACACAAAGGGTCTCTACAGCATGCTGGCAGAGGTAGGTCAGGCTTTTCTTCTCTGCCATGCAGCTGCAATCTAAAGAAGGCAAACTGTTAGGGTCCAATTTACATTTGGGCAGTGCATTAATGAGCGCTATATTCAGGTAGCCTTTCAAATCAATGAGTTGCCAACGCACCAAAATGTCCCAAAAATCAGATGTGGCACAACGCAATGCACTGCAACACTGACAAATGGCTCCGCAATGCATGCAGCGTACACAGCTGGCTGTTCCCGCAAGGCACAAATGTAAAGGCTTGAAAACTGTGGAGCCAGCACACGGTGATCTTCCAAAGAAATTCAAACTATGCCACATGCATCTATACAAAGCACAACCGCTGACGCGTTTCTGCCTTACACGGCCTTAGTCATAGCTAGTAAAGGGTCCCCAAGGCTTTGTACGCCTGTTTGAATGCCCCCGAATGTATTTTGCCGATTTAAACTGAACGTTCTGTTGGGCTTGAATACATTTTTATAATAAAGATTACAATAACTGAAATATGTAATTAATAAAAAATACACTCCCCCGCAGACCAAGACATTAGATTCATTCGGCCATCTTATTTATTCCAGGAGTTGCACGTGAAAGGCGATGGGTTGCCCAGGACAGTTCCTATACAAGGAGAGGTGCCATTGTCCCCCTGTTAAAAGGACTGATGCAATTCTAGAAGCCAGTTCGGTAAATGGGAAACGTTAACCACCATCATCAGCAAAGAAGAACCACCCCCCCCCAAAAAAAATATATTTTCAAACACCGACAGCGAGCGTTTCACATCGAAGGCAAAACGGCCACAGCGAAGATCCCTGGCCGGAGAGGAGACTGCAGAGTTGGCTCCGGGGCAGGAAGGGTTAAGCTCACTGATGGCCTTTGATCATTCCGAGCTCGTTCTTTATTTCATTTTATCCACTCGTGCTGCTGATAAGCAGGTTTTACCGGAACTGACACGGTTGGGAGCAGCAGAATTCTGACTGGTCTGCAATGAGCTAACAAATTCATTTTCATTGATCAGAAATCAGCAGGGCAGTAAGTGATGGGAAATTCCATTAGACTCGAGCACCTGGTTTCCCATCCTTTCTCCTACAGGGAGGGCGAGTACGAGTGAATCCTGTGTCCTCACTCCTGTCCTTTACCAGAAGTGCTCCCAACTTATCGGACGGCGCTGCAAGCTGGCATTTTAAGTCCGTCAAACTGTATTGCACTTTGAATGCGAGATCAAGGAGAATCGGCAAGCAATGCTGTTCAGCGTGGCTGGATAACGAAGATCTACACTAAAAATGGACATAAATTCTGTTCTGGTTCCTTCTTTCCCCCCTCCGCAACATGTCAATGACATTTGTTCAAGTTTCAGTTTTCATTACATACCTTATTTTTGACCCAGTGATGTCATCACTAGGTCTGAATGCAATGCAGGCAGATTATGTCTGGTGGGAGGGGCCAGCAGGGTGTTGTATATTGCTTCCTGAAGACATCACAGCACCCTGCCTCAGTACTCTTCTTGAGAGCCCTCCACACGCATGCAAGCAGTGGGCTGGCTCTTGGGAGGGGTTATGCAAATATCAAAATGCCTTTCTGGGCAGGTGACAGTCTAGAGCAGGCCTTCCTAAACTTCCTCCACTCGTGACCCCTTTTTGGCCGAGGACATTTTCCGTGACCCCAGCATCGGACAGTGTGTCTTCCCCCCTCCCCTAGCGTTGGTCGGTGTCTCTCTCTCTCCTCTCCCCCTCTTAGCTTCGGTCGGTGTCTCTCTCCGCTTCCCCACCCAACCCCGCCCCCTGCGCACGTGCTCAGGAAGGTACCAAGTGCACGGGGGGGGGGCCTGCGGCCTTAACAACTACACTACACACTAAACATTAAACGAAAATAAAAAAATCTTGCTTGGAGCCCAGGGATTCAGGTCGCGACCCACACTTTAAGAAGCACTGGTCTAGAGCAGGGGTAGCCACACCCCGGCCCTCCAGCTGTGGTGGAACTACCAATCACATGAGGCATTGCAAGATTCTCACAGCCATGACTCCCGGAGAGAGAGATGCATCACGGGATTTGTAGTATCACCACAGCTGGAGGGCCGGAGAGAGATGCATCATGGGATTTGTAGTATCACCACAGCTGGAGGGCCGGAGTTTGGCTACCCCTGGCGTAGAGGGTGGAAATTGCTAGGCAAGCTGTATTTACATGCATGCCCACACATCATGCCGAGCCCCCATAAATCATTTGTAGCACACCAAAACAACAAAAGCACGTAGCATTGCGTTAGTTGGAATTCTAAACATAATGCAGACGTTCTACCACCGGTTACCGCAACGCATGGGGTCAGAAGAGGGTCAAGGGTCGGCTGCACGTGAACTAGTATAAACATATCAAGTCTGCTTACCATGTCATAACAGAGCAATTCTGAACCTAGACCTAAAAATATTCCCATGACTCACTGGGCTCTTCCCCTACTCTGTTCTTTGTCATCTGGGCTGTCAATCAGCAGGACAAGGTGGGGCCAGCCAACAACATTTTCAGCTCTGTACTACATACCAGCTGCTCTTCCACCGCACGGGATGCTGGTACAAGCGTTAATGTTCAGCGTTATTAGCGAAGATTAAAGAAACTTTTTTTTTTTAAACTAAGAACATCCTGTTTTCTGCTAGAACGGAAGATTTCTTTTAAAGACACCAAAGGTGTGTCATGTACATGTGTACTGAAGGGGTTAGCGAAACATGGCCCACAGCGGAGCTGTTAAAGGTAATCAATAGCACTGAGATAATACACCAGCCTCAGCCACAATATTGATTGCTGGGAAGATGATAAAACTGTTTATTAGGATAATTGCAGAGACCCTTAAAAAAAAAAAATGCATCCTATGGCAGCGCAGACATTAAGTGGCGGGGGGCTCTGGGGTACCAGGACAAGATGGGCACACGCTGACAGAGGCTGTGGCTGCGATGAAAGGCGAGAACACACCTGCAGGCCGAGGGAGGGGCGCCGCTGTTTTGACACGGTTTATTTTCCCTGGTAACACCTGTTTATATCATTGTCACTGTGATTAGGTTTAATTAGGACTTGGCGCAGGCTCCGCTCGCTCAGCTGGGGCACATCACTGCCTGCTCACAATGAAGGAAACCGCCAGCGGCTGCAGCTCTAGCCCGGCTCACCGCTCGCTCGCTGCGACTTCAAAGTAAATCATCAAGTTAAATGGAGATTCCTGAGAACGTGAAGAGGTGGGGGGTGGAGAGAGAGAGAGGAGCACCCCAGGGCAAAATTCAACCAGCACCCACAGCTGGAGAAGCTCCTGAATGCTGCACGCTACTCAAACAAGAAGGCTCCACCTTGGGAGCAGACAGTCCTTCGGCCCTGTGGTCAAGCCAAGGCCTTTGAAGTTGGCAGCCAGAACTTTCAAGAATCAGAGAGTTCTGTGTCACCGATCAGAGAGACAATGTCATCACTAATTCATATATGTTTTATGAACAATTCCCATATTTATATACAGCCAACATGTTAGGAGGCTCAAAAAAAGGTGCGCGCAGAACCATTGTCATCACTCCCTGTCCCCAAATTACCTCCCTATCCAATGTCAGTGCTGCGAGCTTACACACATTTTGGTTAATATGAGAAGACACCGACTGACCTGAACGGTACCTACAGTGGTCAGTAAGCAGACATGGATATCAGAGTTTATGGTAGAAGAAGTGAACTCCGCAGATACCCCTGAAACTGGTCTACTTTGAGGGATGTCTAACAAAGTTGGGGACATAGGCGAAGGCCAGATCTGGTAAAATAACCCCGGGCCCATGGGGACCCTAAAAGCAGATCTGTGTGGTGGAACAAAAATCCAATCGCCACGCAGATAAGAGTTCCTGAAGCGACTGGACCCAAGGTACACCCCTGATGTAGAGAAAACTGCTAACCCCTCAGCCATCAATTACTGCAGCTGAATTTGTATCTGCACTCCTGATCTGAGACTACTTCCCACTTACAGAGGACTACACCATTATCCCGTATTCAAAGTACCCGGTCACTAAAATCCCGAACGCCATTTCAAAAGCCATTTTTAATATATTTTAAGTCTGCCAGGTTTTTTTTTTTTATTACAGCTGAACTCCAGGGAACTGACAAAGCCACCCTTGTAGTGGGGTTGCAGGAGATCCGTAGCACAGAGATGCATCAAGACAAATGAGAAAAAAAAAAAAAATGGAAAAAGCTAGAGAGGAACCAACACTTACTGAATTCACATGAACTGGATATTTCATTTAAAAAAATGTGTTAAGTGAATTGCAAAATGTATTTACCTTCCTACAAATCATACAGATTTCCCGATGTTGCATGCGTATATACACTCAACAAATTAAAAAATCATGATGTGCAAAAACAATTGAAAAAAACTTTTCATGTCACTGTTTTTGGATACAACTCCAAAACCTTGCATTACCCATGTTGAAAAATGCATGAAGTCCGCGTCTCCCAGGGAAAATCTAGGGAAAGACCAGAGCAGTTTCACTAAATCCCTCTTTGTCTGGACGGTAATTATTAAAGGATGTCATATTACTGCACCCCCCTCCTTCCCACTGTCCATCCCCATGGCTGCATCTTGTCCCTGCAAACCAGGACAGGAGCAGATCATACAAGAGACATCATATTACAGAACCTGAAGATTTCAGTTACAAAAGTAAAAATAGCCATTGTGTGTTGCACATAGCACTTTACCCTTGAGACTCTGGTAATACACGTGCACGGCAGGGTGCGTTGCGGTACGGAAACCCATAATTTAAACTGGTCGCCTACTTCATCTGAATATCACCATAAGGAGGAGTGCACAACCCTTTTTTGTTTGTTTTATCGCATTGCATCACAACACATGGTAATAAGCGACCATGCATGGTGGTGTGGTGCAAAGCACATGAAGTGAAATGCAGTGGGGTGCTAGTAAGAAATAATGGCAGCACAGTGCACAGTGTATTGTGCAATCTCATGTGGGAATGCATGTGCTCCTGCTTTGCCGAGATGTGAATGGGGCATTATTATTATACAGGATTTATATAGCGCCAACAGTTTGCGCAGCGCTTATTCCAGTTATACGTGCTCAGATCTTGACAGGACACGGGACCCAAGCCCTTTCCTAAGCCCTTCACTAATTCAGATCATTTTGGCTCACTAGAGTTCATTAGCTATATAAAGCAGATGTGAACTCAACCACTAAAATCTCATATTAAAAAGGTTACTGTCATTTCAAAAGTACTTTTAGATCTGCAGCTTTTATTAAAAGAATATCTGTTGATCCTGCCATGGGGATTCTTGTCCAGGCACTTTGTGTTATTGAGTGACAACGCTTTGCCTGTCTCAATTGTTCTTCTGCGTTGTCAGCCCGTCACAAGCGCTGCAAGTGGCCATCTCAACACGCACGTTGGTAGGGTGCATGTAGAAGAAAGCAGCTGCAGGAGATCAGCAGAATTTGCCACAAAGCAAAATACCTGAATGGAAGGCTATAATGGGGGCAGTTCCCCACCTAAGGGCAATGGCTTACTGAACTTTACTGCCACTGCCACTAGTATGACCCAAGTCAGTAGAAGGATGGCTGCTTCAATCAGTGCCTTCTCCTACAGATATCATGGCATTTATCTCTGATGTGTGAATAGCAGCAGGTGTGCGACGAATAACACGACGCGCGATTTGAAGATCATTAAACCGCAATGGAACAGCCTAATTACTGAAGCTACTAAAACATATTTCTCCCTATAGAAAATGCTGCATTAAACGGTCAGCCTCATCGTACATGTGCTTTGGTGTTTGGACTGTAGTTTGAAATTAGTCCGGACACTCTTGCTGTTAAGATAAAAATAAGTGACGGCCCAAGTCTGGCCTCAGAGGCCCTTTTAAAAAATAGGGCAATGCTTGGGGGCCATTTAGAAAGACAGTTGGCGATAGGCTCAGGGCTACTCATCTGTGATGGAAAACATAGCCAAATCAGCAAAGATTTAGAGTAGGGTGCTGATGCAAATCTGGACCCCCCCCCCCCACAAAATCCCGCACCCAAAAAAGAA
>NW_017306878.1:648034-659797 GCF_000935625.1 Nanorana parkeri | reverse complement strand
ACAAAATCCCGCACCCAAACAAGTAGCCCGAGCAGAATAAAGACATTCCTGTCCTGGATATGCATGTCCCCACAACATTCATGGCCAAAAAAAGGAAAGGGGTTGAAAACCTCCACAAGTGTCCCAGTAGACTGGCCTGAGGCTACCACAAATAGCCCTTCATTGTCCCCAGAAACACCCCTTCATTGTTCCCAGAAACACCCCTTCATTGTCCCCAGAAACACCCCATCTTCTACTTGTTTTTCAAGCTGGACTGGGCCAACATGTTCATTTTTCTAAAATTGCTCAAAGTACCAAGCAGCCTAAGAAAAGCCAAAACTGGCATAAAATTCATTTGACCCTGACGGCAGTACTTGCCCGTGCATGGGTACCCCACGAGCCAAATAATACCCCCGGCATCATCTCGCACAGGTACCATCTGTCTCAAAGCATCTGCAGGTACAACAAAGCTTGCAAGAAAAAATAAATTCAGCGGCTGAACATTAGTGGCATGGTGCCCGTGTGTTTGCCAGCCCCAGGCTCTCTGCAAGCTTCCAAGTCTGCCTGTAATCCTGGCTATGTGAACAGCAGGAAGCAAGCCAAAAACACACGTTGGCCGTGAAGAACGGGGCCTGCTAACGGTTTCCGCAGCAAGCGCAAAGTTTTGCGTCCTGCCAAGAGCAGTGGGTAGCAAGGGCCGCATGCGGGTCAACGCTTTGCCAGTCCTAAACACCGCGTTCCGGAGTGAGTGTGTGTGCGCTCCGCTCACGCCCCTCCGCTACCTGCCCAAACCTGTTCTGTGAGCTTACGCTTTTACTCTTACTGATTCACATCTGCCCGAGAAGTCACTCCCCCTCTGAAAGGACACGAACTTGGCTGTCGAGTCATCATTGTGTCAGGAAGTGAGGCCTTTCTGGAGAGCTCCCAAGTCATTTCCTAGACAGATACCTCAGTGAGGCTGCATGAACAAACAATCCGCAACAACCCACACACACAAAAACACTGCGAACGCACACAAAAACACAGCACAGGAAGCCGGGAGGAGGACTGCACGCTGCAGATTGGCTTGGCTAAAGGCTCAGAAATGGACTGCAGGCTCTTTTATTCGGTGTGTGTCAGCCTGTGCTTTACAATGTAAGGGAGAGAGAGAGAGAGAGAGAGAGGAAAAGCCTGACAGGTGAGAAAAGGGTTACTGGCTGCTCGCCCCATCTGATAAATAGAGCTGCATTAAGAAGGCTCTCTCACTTTGAGATATGATGTCACTAACCTTTATTGATCCACAATCAGGGAGCTCTGCTTATCTCTTCCTCTGATATACTAGCCTCCTGTGCTCAAGTCTCGTTTAATACACTGCACAGTCACAAGCATTCCTCGGCTATCCATCCTCGTGCTGAACGCCAATGCTTCATAGGCTAGGCAGGCTCGGAGAAGGTTGCCCGTAGGAAGGTCAAGAAGGCAACAACGTTATCCTACATTGGACAGGGCAGTGGAATCAAAATGCTTAAAGCTGAACTTCAGGGAGATATAAAATATTACACAAAACAACACAGCTCTGTGACACAATATTAAATCGTTTTTTTCGATTGCAGCACAATGAAGTTAATTTGACTTGGCATCAGCCTCTTAAAATCCTCTATACAGCAGGCTGGGAGAAGCAGGACAAAAAGCCAATCAGGTGTGCTACAGTGCTTATTTGCCAACCAGGACCGTTCTGATAGGAGGAGAGCAGAGTGACACGGAGAGAATCTCATCAGTCTGCTTTTTCTCCTTTCACTGTCCAGTCACAGTTTGGGGGAGGGACAAGACTTGTATAGGGTTACTCAACTGTATTAGAGAGAAAGCATGACGTCTCCTACCCTGCCCGACAGGGCTGTGTGGCAGAGCCATGTAAAATCTTTGAACTTTAGGCCTCGTTCACACCAGGCAGTCTGCATCACACTGCGGCTGGCTCACTATGTTGTGGGGCAGGAGGGGTTGTGGCGGTCCATTGAAGTGAATGGCACCGTAGCCACACCCACCGGCCGCAATGCGATTGGCCACCCCACATTATTCATGGCGACGATTGTCCCAGGTTTTGGAGATATGTTCCTAGAAATGGCCCATGGATTTTGCAATGTCCCTGACCTGCAATACAGATGTTCCTCTGGTTCCGATTGTTCGGTTTACTATTTTTCGACTTTACGATCCTATACGATAGCAGCGTGTATATACTTACAATAATATATATATATATATATATATACACACACACACACACATATACACACACACACACACACACACCGTACATACACACTGTATACAGATGTTCCTTGGGTTGTGTATACACTGTACTGTGTACATCATAGCTTAGCCTACCTTAAAAACTTGGATAAAACACTTACATTAACCTACAGATGGACAAAGCCTACTGTATTTGGTAATAAAGTGTTGAATATCTCGCGTATATACACACAACTCCTCTGTGTGTGCGCGCACATGTGATACGATTGATTTACGATGGGTTAATCGGAACCATAACGCCATCATATACCGAGGAGTGTCTGTACTGATCACACATTAATATCCGTATTTTGCGCTTATCTGGTAACATACAGTGGCAAGTGCTGATAATACAGAAAGATAATTTTTTATGAGATGCCATAATCAAGTAGACGGTAGTCCATGGTCAGAGGACTTTATAACGACACCAGCTAAGTAGCAAAGTGTCCCTGGAAATGATTCTGAAACAAGCACGACGAGTATACAGCTCTGAGTTTGGAGGTCACAGAAGTGGTTACCAGCTGCAAATCACAAGAACTCTTGGAAGATGAAGTATGAAGTCTCATAACTGCACAAGTGAAGCGTACCTATAGAGGAGGCCCGGGAATCTCTGCGTGAAGAAAAAAAATAGGGCCCCCGCATTCGTACCAGCAGGCTGCAGCTGTGAGCAGAAGTGGATCAGCCGGAGCACATGAAAGACATTGTAGGACAAGTGTAGGATTTATACCTCCCATTGATTTTCCCACTGGGGTATTACTAAGAACACAGCATTTAGCAAGAGAATTTTTCTTTCCCCCTTCTGAAATCCGACTTATGACTTCCAATACTAAAAAAAGACTTTAAAAGAGGTTTATCAATCCAATGAAAACTTAGAGCCATCATTCCATCTCCGGTCACATCTATGATGCCACTGCCTAAGTCATAAATTCCAAAGCATCAACCAATCCTAACCTGATGACGTTTAGCTTCCTGGGTCTGCTATACAAATCAACACATTTCTTTTTCGATAAAATAACGTTTTAACCTTTTTTCAGCCTCTATTGCATATCAGTGCTGCTGATCTCCTCCAGTGCCTTCCAGCCACTACCGATCTACATGTACATCATTTCTCTGGACCAAATTCTCAAGAATGACCATGACTGACCACGTCTGTGCAATGAGTCAGTATGCCACAGGGTGACCAGGCAGAAAACACGATAGGGAGACCGTTGTTACCCCTTCAACAGTGTCTGAACTAGGAGATCTTCAAAGTAGGATCGCCAGCTATTTTACCAAAATTTGCAGATTTCAAAAGACTGAAAACAACTTCTGAAAATGATTCCAAACATGTTAAGGCTTATATGAGATTGGGATTAGATCAACTTTTTTAGAATAAAATGACAGAAGGGATAAGTGTTGCAAGGGGCAGGAGCGTGAAAGAAATTCCTAAAACATATCCCTTGTCACTCATCTGCGTCCCGCCGCGTTCTCTACCCCTGGGCTAGCGGTAGCTGCGAGCCTGTAATTGGTGAGGGAAGAGATTAGAATTATCGGCAGCTCCTAAGTAAGACTTTAATTTACTGCCGGATCAATAACTCTAGGGTTCTATTGGCAAACTGTCTACATCTCTATTGACTCACACAATTCCTCTTATCAATTTATCAGAAATCATCAGATATGGCTCAAATGTAATAAATAAATGAGGAATGAGCAGCTCTCGCTCAAGAAAGCTGCGCGCGTCGAAGAACGGTCTCTGCCGAGGACAGAGGCCAATTGGTAAGAAACACTTTCCACATTTTGAACCAGATTCCATTTCAGACTTGCGAGAAACAGACAAATGTGGCAAGAGGCTATTGCGACGGCGGAGTGTTTGATGATAACTGGAAATTGGAGAAGAGGGGGAAAGAAGAAAAAAAATTACAGCATGGCAAAATGTGAAACCATCCCGTCACTAAAAGGCAATAGAATCATCTTTATGGGGGAGCAGACAGCTCTCTGCCACACTGGCATCTGAATGCCTACATCTTACCTACAGGTCTATGTTTAATTGCTGTTTTGCATTTCATTGAGACAAGTATCCAGTACTTGCACAGCGCTAGACAAAAACAATACTGCTCTAATGAGGAGGTACGTGCTAATTAGTCCCCACATCGCTCTTACCACATTATTTGACGCTAGTGGGCTGTCCTCCTTACACAGCTTGACAGAAGAACAATTGGAGCCCACAGACCAGTTCTAATTTGGACACTGGGTGGGGGGGATTTGGGTGCTGGAGGGTCAATATGCATGTAGGGTGGAAAAAGGACATTTACTGGCCCGAGTTCAAAGCCCCAAAAAAGAAATAATGTGCTCACAATCTCCCTGTGCAGCAAATTTAGACACACAGTGAGCCAAACAGATTTTATGACACCGCATATTGCTGCCACTTACATGATTCAGGCACTGGGAGCTTCTTTCTGTTTAAAGTGGCCATTTAAGCAACTTATAGGAGGGGATAGGGGTGAGTATAGGAGTGCAATGATGCCTATTCATGGTGCATAAGGCAAAGGGTTAGCTGCACACAGGATATACCGGTGTCACCCTAATTATGGATATAAAAAAGGGAAAACTTAAAGTGACATTAAACCCTCAGATTTTTTAACATAAAACAATACTGTAATGTGCGCCTTACTGTAATCCATGGTAGTTTCCCTTCTCTTTGCTGCTCTTCCTTTTAAATCTGTATCTGTTCTCATGCTGGGCAGAACTTCTGTTTTGCAGCAGACTGCCTAGTCTCTGGAATGGATACATGGTGTCTGTGTATAGGTTTGCAACCTGAGCCAGCACTACAGGAAGAGGCAGTCAGCTGCAAAGGGAAGTTCTCCCCCAGCATGAGAAGACATGAGGATTTAAAAAGGAAGAGCAGCAAAGAGAAGGGAAACTACCATGGATTACAGTAAGGTGCACATTACAGTATTGGTTTATGTTAAAAAAAATCTGATAGTTTAATGTCACTAAGTTTTGGATAGAAAGAAACATAACCTGACTTGGGTTTTACCCAACCCTTACTCCAAAATGAATAAGGCTTTAAATTGACCTTAAAAGGTTCCTGCTATCTGCATGCAATGTAGACAGAAGCCTACTTTAAAAGCTTCCCCAGTTCACGCTAGGCAGACAGCAAGGCTACTCAGGAGTCATGTGACTAAGGAACACCGACGCATGCAGAGGTCTACAGTTTCCTATTCCTGTACAGTTTCCACAATACTTCCAGCTGGATCTGTACAGATCACGCCGCTGTTTAGTCTCCAGATGTACCATCTACCTGTGAGCTGATAAAGGGCAAATTCCCCTGAAAGCCATACTGTACTCTCTGGAGGGGGAAGCACCATTCCACGGGTGTGAGGTCACTAATCCTCCCCCAGGCAGCTTACAGACCTCCTTGTTAATGTTGTAGAGGAAACGTGGATAAACATTAACCCCACAGGGAATCTGCAATCCCCTTTCACATTCAAACAGATTAATTGATGGAGTTTGATGGCACGGGGAGGGAATCGAGGCTGTTTACATTTATTTAACACTTGTAAACAAATCAAAGCAATCCCCCCCCTGTTAGCACCGTGGGCTCAAGGGAAGGGCAACGGAGAAGCGAGAAAGGTAGCCCGAGGCCAGGAGCCAGGTCTCAGGGGCCACAGGCGCATGATGCCCAGGAAATAAACAAGGCCAAG
The DNA here is from genome assembly GCF_000935625.1 of Nanorana parkeri. Taxonomy (NCBI): domain Eukaryota; kingdom Metazoa; phylum Chordata; class Amphibia; order Anura; family Dicroglossidae; genus Nanorana; species Nanorana parkeri. The sequence continues at coordinate 653,873 of NW_017306878.1, read as the reverse complement.
TGCAGAAACAGGCTTTAGAATTGGAAAGCAATTGCTGCAGCATGCGCGGCAAGTTCACAGTGCTGTAGAGAAGACGGATACAAAGTGGAAATCAGTAAATGTTCAGTCTGGATCCTGTTGCTGAGTAACCAGCAGTGGAAAAAAAAACTGGAGGGTTTGGTGCCTTCAACAAAAGTCCATAAAATCCAAATAGAAACTGCACTCCTCACATTACTTGACCCTTGAATGGGTGCTTAAAGTGACTGCTGCCGATGGTGCCAAAACCAAAATGAATAGATTCAAGGTCACGTGCACGCCAAAATAGATGCATTTCACCAATTTATTGTGAATTCAGCGTCACGAAGAAACCAACGTTTTGGGCTCCGTAGGGTCCCTTCGTCAAGGCGACACAGTGGCCTGTGTGACTTCGCACAAGAGAGTCGAAGTATTGTAGAAGACACAAAGTGTGGTGACAGGAGCTTGAAAGCACTCTGGACCTGGGTATGATTCTTCGAAATGACACTGGAGACATATTTACACTCTGTGTCTCCAAGGTCTCTGATCTCTTAGCAAACGTTAATGCAGAGAAGGACATCTTTTGTAAATCAAAGGGACAGGAACATTAAGAAAGAAGGACATTTTTCCATTTCATCATTGTGAAAAATAGTAGCGGGAGGACTTGATTGTAGCACAACGTACAGGACAAAAAAATCAGACAGGAAGCACAATACAAGAATGTCAACTTATATTCAATGAGCTGAATATACATAGATACTGTAGAAGGGGGGGTGGGGGGGGGGGGGGGGTGAAAGCATCCCATTTCAACCGTATCCACCAACTCCAACAGGACAAGATGCTTTGCTGTCACTATGGATACATACTGACTCTATACAGCAGAATTCCGTACATTGTTTGCCGGGACTATCAGCATGGGGTCAAATCCTAAAACACACAGAGACAAGATGAAGGTTCATCCAGATTTTTTTTTTAAATGCCATGTGAAAGAAACTTGGGGCACCACACAGAGAACAGATTGACCATGTATAAAATGATTCCAATATAAAATTTGTTTAAAATAATTTGTCATAGAGCAAACACATATTGGGGGCCACAATACACCCCCTTTATTGGGGTTTGAAGAGGAGGACTGGAACCATACAGTATTTTGACTGGAGAAGCGTACAGTCCATCAGCAGCTGGTAGGAGCAGCCTTACAATAATCTCATAGCCACAGAATTGGTAATGCAAGATGTCTGGGCAAGAAGCTCCAAAACGGAAACAGTTTCTCAGATTGCTCAGTAGTATGGAAGCCGTAAAGCTGAACTCATTACAGCCAGTGAATGCATATACGACCCAGTAAGTCTAAGAATGGTGGATAAGGGTTCTCAGACAGGTATTTGGCATTTCTGGACCACACATGGTCGGACTTAACATTAAAATAGTCTCAACAAAGTGGTCTTGTTGCCTACAGCAGTCCAATTTCAGACCCAGCATAAGTGGGAGGGGAGGAAGGGGAGAAACTGGTTGCCAATTTCAGGAAGAGCATTTTCTTTGGATAGCACTTTTCACATGTGAAACCTGCAGGATAAAAACACCAAAACCCATTTCTAAGTCGTTGGTGGGGGGGACCACTATTTTGCTGTCGGTCAACTTTTTGGTATCCCAATCTTATCCTAGCAAATAAACCATCATACAAATCACATATGATACATCACCACTGTGTCAATGGGTCAAGTAAAACCATTCATGGTTATGCTTAGGTAGAGCAAAGAAAAGCATTAGGCCAACAATGAAGTGCAATATTTCCTATTATTTACTACATTCCATTACAGACATTTCTATTACACATCTAAACAAACAAGAGCTTTTTTTCTTCAAAAGCAGGAGGACAAAAAGCTCAATTCACACTTTAACTCAAGAATAAGGAGCTTTATTTTCAGCCACGTGACTTTAATTTTCAATTCACATTGTTTGATTATTGGTGCATCAGCTTTGTGAATGGAGCCTGTGGCCCACTGGTTTAAACAACAGATTTTGCCTCAATATAAAAGCACTTTATCCAACTTGCAGAGAACTGTTTAAGTTGCTTAGCAATACAGGGGAAAGTCAAGAGATTCACTTAAACCCCTTCCAGCTGCTTAGGTTTCCCCCACTTCCTGTTCCAGAGAAACAACAGGAAGTAGAAATTTCTTCTAAGTGAGGAGAAAAGTCCCCCTCTTGATAGATGTCACGGTAACATATGTGGCCATTGGAATATTTATCTTCACTTCTTGTTTCAGTGGCAACCATAAACATTACGATTTACCATCACTCCATTGACAAAGACCACCAGGACAAATGGAGAACATTAATCTCCGCAGCAAGGACACAAACTTTACAGGGGTTGTTACCCTTTCTTGCTCTATCCACAACTATAAATAAAATAAGGATTTTGATATAGATGCACTTTACGAAGGCAAAATCATAACTATGCCAAAAAACACATGCCAGTAAATTTGGATCTTAGGCGATATTATGAAAAATGGGATTCTGAAAGGCTAAAAAGGAACAAAACAAGGATGCGTGCAACCTGCGGCCAGATGTGAGCTTAAAACTGCATCTGAGGGGGACTTTGCACCAGTTACCAACCACTTATTTTTAATTTTTTTTGGCATGAATTATCATTAAGCATCGCTGGGAGAAACAGCTGGCGGGGAGATGGTCCCGGATTAAAATTGCATTCTTGCTTTTGTGGGATTAACTCAGAAGCCAACGCCGACTTATTGAAGCTCCTCGTCACAAATTCTTACTGTAAACGCAGTTTAATTGATGCACCCTAAGAGGAAGGGGGGGGGGGGGGGGGGGGCAAGAAAGGGAGATTGAGATTTTTTTTGCACGGAAAGAGGGGGGGGGGGGGGGGGGAGAGCGAGCAAGAGAGAGAGATTGAGAAAAAGAAAGACGGTGTGCACTTGCGGGTGGAAGTTCTGCAAGAAATTAGGGAATTTTGTGCGGGTGGAAAGCGGCTGATGTCATTCAAAGTTAGCTTGCCTTTACAAAGCCCCACTCCCCTTGGCCTCTTTGATTGCCCATAATCCTCCAGCTATAAGAAACAGAGAAAAAGTTTTTATGTTAATAAAAGGGAGAAATTAGAGAAGAATGCAGAGAGACAGGTCTGTGAGGCCTACACGCTATGAAGGGATGTGTCCATCTGCAGCTGAAGTAGGCTTATCTAATAAGGTAGGGCAATGGGTAGGAATCCACAGCCACCTATCAAGACTGGAGAACAAGTAGAAATATGACACATGATTGGTCGTCATTGGTTGCTATACTTTGTATATCGCCATAGCTTAGGGCGCTGACCCACAGAAGAGAAACAAAGTCTGGTCTTAAAGCATATCTAAAGCCAAATTTGTTTTTTTCCAATTTTGGATTAAGAAATGGTTAAAACCTCTGCCAGTTTATTTCCCAATTCACGTCCCTTTGGAGAGATTTCACTTTATTTCCTGGCCCGGAAGCACAACAGGAAGTTGGAGGAGCTATGGCTTTAGATACACATTAATTCCCCATTCGGCAAAGAGGGTGCACACCTTGACGTGAAGGTGGGAGGGGCACAGTGCCAGGACAGTAAGGAAGACACCTAGATCACAACCAGCTTTGGAGGAACAGAAGAGGGTTGCAGGGACCGTGATCTGTGACAGTGCCATGATCCGATAAGGCAGGAAACGTCTGGGTCATACAGCCAAAAGGAACAGCGATTGCATTCACATTAACTGCTACCATAAACAGTATCTTGGTGGCACCTTTATCTGGATTAACAAGACACAAAAGTCAAGACTAAACGGCTATTGGTTACGGACAGCACTCTAGCTTTTGAAGGTCTCACTTAGGCTGGGACTTGTTGCCCTGGTTTAAAAACATGTAACCCTCGGTCTGTGCTTTGGCTTAAAAGCCCCATTTCTGACACTCTCCAAAGAACGTATACCCTCTGACATTTGTGTCAGTATCTACCAGATTCTACAGCTAATATCCACCCCAGAATCTTGCAAAGCAAACCTTATGACTCAACACTACTGTTCAGCCCTGGCATCTGGAAAGCACTGTAAGGTCACAAGGAAATTTGAATGGTACCCCATTTTGCTGCTCATGTGCACATGCACAGAGTCAACACCATCAGGTGCTGTAGTCTGCAACTGGCCAAATGTGGCTTGAGGTCAACACCATCTTTCTGCACTGGATGCCAAGAAGCACATGCTAGACTCTTGTATAGGGAACCTCAGAGCCTTGAACAGAGACAAGGAGACTTACGATTTAAAGGAGACCGCAACCATTTTGGCTCTTCAGTTCATGTTTCTGAGGTATGAGGGGACAAACCAATATGTTGCTCCAGGTTATAAGAATGGTCCTACCTTTGTTGACCACAAAGTCCAACACCTTGTTCTGTGCGTTTCTGGCCACAATTCTCAACATGCACAAGGATTTTATTAAAGAAAAGGTGTCCATCTTCCGTTCATTCGAAAAGGTCCATTGCCACATCGATCTGGTGAGCAGACATTGCCTGGAGCTTCAGGACTTCATGGAAAAAAAAACAAAACTAAAAACCAGCAACTAGATGCTTTATAACAATGCAGAAGAGTCAGGCTGCAAACCAATGACCGCACTGGGCTAAGTGCCAAGGGCCTGGATACCTAACTCCAGCAATGACAGGGTTAAGACAAACCGAGCCTGTTCCGTTTCTTCCTTTGTTAAAATGTGTGAATATAAAAAAGGAGAAAGTGGTGGGAGGACTACAACAACAAACACAATCATGTTTACAAACTTTGCAAGTAGATATGCAAAACATTCCTGAGCTTTGCCACTTTGAAGCAAGGCCCCGTTCACACGACCATTCCGATCAGGTCTGCCTGTCAGTTCTTCAGTCGGATCCGATTGGAAAGTTCTTCAGTCGGATCTGAGGTTAGTCTACTGGCAGCCGGATCTAAAAGGACATGCGTCCGTTTACACCCTGCTCCAGCCAAACAAACATGGATCAGAGCTCCATGTCGATAGACCTGTCCTTAACAGACACATGTCTGTTTACATTAGATTCCCCATAGACAACATTGGTCTGGTAAGTTCAGTTTTGGGGGGTTTTTCGTCACAGAGGTGCTATCCGTTCTGAGCCGCAGGAGATCTATGCACGAGGATCAAAAAAAATTAATCCATCTGAAAGGGGCCTAAGTGGAAAAAGTTTCAGCTGATTTTTATTTCTGTTCAGCTGGTCTTGCGACCCAAGCAATGCTGCTAGAGAACACATTCTGGTACTTGCTTGGTCAAGAACACAACCCCAACCTGCTGACTGGTCAATGGAGGAGCAGTCAGGAGGTCATCCCCTCTGTTCTCTCCCACTGATTGCTTGCGGCCTTTGAGCATGCCAAGTCTGACTGGCTGCTCGTTTTTAGGTGCAGGCGATTACTAGGACTCATTCCATTTAAAACTGCATTCAAAAATATATTCAATAACTACTACAATATTTCATTGACACACAAGTTATAAAAGAACAGTTGTAGTTTAAGAGGCATGCTAGAAGACCCCCCCTATTGAATTCGCTAAAATACGAACCAATTAAAAGAAAAATGCTAAATGGTTTCAACATATACAATTGCTACACAAGTCATTCTGTAATTTAATGGTATTAAAAAATTACTTTTCCCATTTTAATTTGTTACCAGATAAGACATTCTAAATTAAAGAAAAAAAAAAATAAAGAAATCGCTTCTTTGTAAGCACGGCAGAGCTATTTGCGTCCACACCTCCCCCAAGAAACCCAATTTACCTTCCGAAGGTGATTGGTGTACTGAATTGTCCAGATGTCTGCAGAGCATGAGCTGAAATCTCTGTCCTG
>NW_017306878.1:644005-648003 GCF_000935625.1 Nanorana parkeri | reverse complement strand
ACTGTTCCAGAATCATTGTCTGGGCATTCCACCTATCCAGCATGGGAGCACCTGCTAGACAGACCAGTACCTTAGCTGAAGGCATGAATCCACTACAGGGTACAGAATAGCAAAAGTGCCTCAGCTTTGAACACAGGAGGGGTTCACAATGATTAACAGAATCACTCTTACCCATATTCTGGGTTTCCTAAGATCTTACAGAAATTCTCCAAACTACAGGTCACATGTCAAGAAAGATAAGAGCTGTAACATAAAACAGATAATTATTACTTCCTGAGCAATCAGCAGTGGAAAGGACAACAAGTTTTGGCATCCTCTAGCAAACCAGTCTAGAAAAAGAGGAACTGCAGAGCAGCACAATCTGAATGAGCCCTAGCAGTGCAAACACTGGTCTAGGCCAGTCGACACCCACAGATAGTCACATAGGCCGCCTCCACCCTGAACTCCATAATAACATTTAACACACGGGAGCAATTCTAGGCAACACGCGAAAACCAATCAGTGACCTATCAGCAAATACTGTAACTGTGCTAAAATCAGAATGTTATCCTATCTTAAGCTTAACCCTGAAATACACACTGTAGTACATGTGTTTTTTTTTTTAATGGGCTAAGAAACAGCCAGTCTTGTGACTTACACACACATCTAAGTCCATGGTCCCATCGCACTCCTGACCGCCAAATCCCTTTGAAAAGCAGGTGCTGCGGTAGTCAACGGGTGGCATCCGTCATAATCACAAGTAAAGATAAAGACACCGGCACTCCAAATTCATGAGCAAACGTCTATTTATTGACGTGCAACATAGTAAACAGCAACGAACGTTTCGGGGTCACAGAGGAACCCCTTCCTCAGGCAAAAGCATCACACACATCTGCCACACTGTACAGCTACCCAGGCGACACACCAACTTCCTCGTGGAGCAATGCAGCTTTCAGCATGCGCATAGGACAATGAACGAACACCTTCACCACAGCATAATTAGAAGGAATAAGTGAACCAGGAAGTGGCAAGAATGAACCGGTAAGTAGAACAGAGATCTTCCTGGCTGTGCAGTACGGTCGATGGGTGCAAAACAAAGACTGATCTGAATCATTAATCATTTGGAAGGTAAAACAGTAAACAAATATATTTTACTGAGTATTTAGCTGCCTACCTCAAGTTCTATTTTAAAGCTGAACTCTGGAATAAAAACACAAAGAGGGAAATTTATCAAAACTGGAGCAGCTGTGCGTGGCAATCAGGTGTTGAATGGAACATGCCTTTAATCTGGACACCATCCAAAACAGTGAACTGCTGCATGCGCTTTCCTTGGTGCAAGATTGCCTATATTCCCTGTCATGTCATCCTGTCACACAGGATTCCAATGCAGAATACAAGTGTCCTTTTTTAACACACATTCCACATGGCCTATTGCTGTCACATCATCAGAAATCCCTCCCTGACAAAATTACATGCAGCTATCGCTGTGGACAGGAAGAGGCTGCAAAGAGGCATCCCCAGTTGCAAGGTTCCTATCCCAGTACACTTCTGTCCTCTGTGTGCCACTTAGCAGCCAGCCAGGCAGATCCCCATGTACATCAATGAGGACAACCCAATTTTGGCCAGCTGATGGCGGATGTGTGCCAAGGCCTGAACTCTGCAGCTGAACATCCCTGGATCTGGCACAGAGGCAAGTGTGAAGCACATCATTACACCACTCACCTTACGCCAACCCCAGAGATCTTGTGATCCTGGTGGTCACCTTCATAGGCATTATCCCTGGGGGGGGGGACGAAAGGACCACAAGGAGCTACCTCCATGCCCTCATTTTTCCCCAAGTCTGTCATTGTCCAGAATCCTTTAATAACCTAAAGCTATGATCAGTGAGAGCCAAGGCTGGACAAATACCAAGAGCCAGGTCGCCATTTTGAATAATTGCCCAAACACAGGGCAGTGCCCAGAGTTAGAGAAATAGAGATTTTCTACTGATAAATCCCTGTAACAGTAGCATGGATGTACAAAGTAATGCTGACATCATTTTATAAAACCCTGCAACACTGTAAAACATGAGATGTGGGTAATCCAAGGCTGGACTAACCAGTTGCTGAATGCTATATCAATGTGTCCATTGCTGCCCTTTCCTGTAGGTAACACAGAAAATCATTAAGCATTCTCAAAGCAAGAAAAAAAAAAAAGTAAAGAAAAAAAACCCAAACCCTTACAACAATACATATATGATCACAGGCCGCTCCCCTGTGCCACCAGCCGCTGTGTCTCGGCGAGATTATAATCCCAGCAGTGGTCCTCTCTCGAAGCTCCTGGCAGATCAGTAAGTAAATGACAGTCAGAAGTGGAGCATGTATAGAAGCATCCTGCGCCTGGTTACTGCCCAATTACCAGCATTGCTACTCAGGCTGAATATTTGTTTTTTCCTTTTCTCAATTCTGCTAGAAACCTAAAGAACGCCACCCAATTGTGGCTTTATACCACGGGGGTGCCTGCAGCGCTGAAGGGTAAAAAAATAAAATCACTTTCAATCTGCTGAGTCAGGCCCGATTGTGCCATAGAAGAATATACGCAACGACCGACAAAGAGGAGGGCAGATCAATTCAGACGCTCTAGGTGCCCTTTGTGGATCGACGCAATCACTCACAGCGCAGGGCACACGCGTCAGAACTCAAATCAGGTGGCAGCTTTGTGAAATACATAATAGTAAACAAACCATAAGACTACGCAGCTTGCAGCAAAATCAAACCCCAGCCCCAATTAATTTGTACTTAGGCCTAAATGGACCTTCCAAATAAGCAAGTAGGTGAAAAATCCCTTCTGCTACTGATGAGATAAAAGATATTCGATATCCAGTGCACCAGTTCTTAATCGCCATATCTTCTTTATTTTAAAATTACAGCGTGCACAAAGTAGCCTGTACAGGTATAATTTGATCCAGCGAGCTGCCCAAACAAAATGAGCAGGCCTGGAAAGTCTAAGTTTACCTGCAGGGTTTTTGTGTGCTGCTTGCACAAGGTTTGAGGAAATGATGTACATATCCCAGCCACTGAAGTGTAACCTATACAAAAAGATTTTCTTTATTTTCTTTATTTTTTTAAACCAGGCGAGTGCACGACTGAGGCAACGCAGGTATATAGGGATTTAACTGCACACAAGCAACGCTTTATATAGGAGGTTAGTATCAAGCTTTCTCGACGTAACAATGCATGAGTAAATTAATAAATATCTATATATCTTGATGAATGTCATTCAGGTCCTGTTGCTGTGGCGACCAATGCTCGGCTCTTCTAACTGGATGCTCAGAGCAGACGAAGGCGGGATCGGGGGGTGGAAGGGCGTCATTTCAGAGACTGGCTGAAGGGTTTTTAACCTGGTTGTAAGGTACACCCAAAAGCCAACACCTCCTCCAAAACCAAACCCCTAAAATCTCCCCCTGGGCCCTGTTGTGACATGTAAAAAAAAAAAACATGTTGCAAAACCCCAAAAATAAAAAAAAGCAATAATAAATAAAAAGGGACGCCGGCTTTTCAAAAACCAATCTGAATTTGTGCCCATAGAAAAGAGAGTCTACCCCTGACTGCTTCAATTCTGGGGCTGGTACCGGACGTAGCTATTCAATTATTGGTTAGGGGGGGGGGATGTTAAAAAAAAAAAATTGCCGTCAGAGAAAGGGAACAGAAAACGATATAGCGAGGATCAGAGGGAGCCCGCGGAATAAGGTGTAATCGGGAAAGACTAGGTCCGCAAAGCCCAGCTGGAGACCTTACAAGCTAGATGATAGAAAACAAAAAAACTTCAAAAATATTCCAACCAATACCATTCTTTCATGTCCAAGATATGATGTACAAAGGGGCTAAACCGCAACTCCCTCGGGAAGGCAGGAGGGGAAAAAATAAAATAATTCCCTGCTGGAAAATGACGTGCAAAGCCAATAAAAACACATCTAAGCTTAAGTATTATTTTTTTCTTAAAGTCATAACGTATAGCTATTGTCACAATTTTAGACTAAT
>NW_017306878.1:642428-643217 GCF_000935625.1 Nanorana parkeri | reverse complement strand
GAGGGGGAGGGGGGGGGGGGCATGTTCACATCAAAAGAGCAAAACAACATTTATCAAAATTATACCTGCTTACTTCTAACGTTACTTTAGAACTAAAGAGGGTGGAAAAATAAAATGCCAATATGCGGTGGAGTTTGGAAAACAGGTTTTCCAGTGGCACCAGTTGTTTGAATGTAAATAAAGGATAGATATATAGACAGCAGAAAGGGAGACTGGTGGGAGCTCAGATTCACAACACGCGTGAGTCTCAAATCAGCCTGGGTCCACTTCTACGCCTTGCTGCTTACAAAGATCTAGGGCTGTTTTTTTTTTTTTATTGTAAACCGCACACAATAAACTGCGATGGATTTCTTAAACCAGGGGGCACACATGCGTCTCAGTCCCCTGCAGTCACAATGAAAAGCACCTTAGCTCAATTCTCGTTGAACAATAGGCCAGCAGCCGAGGGGCACGGAGAGGTTACCCTTGGGTTTCACGGCAAGCCAAAATGTCAACACACAGAAGCACTTTTCAGCCATAGCTGGCTATTGCAATCAGGGACCACAAGGGAGGAGGAGAGAGGGGGGGGAATGACAAAGATGCTCTGGACCTTCGGCTCCTGGATGCATTATCGGTTTAGTGAAACTGTCCTGTTGTGCGTAGGCCTAACCACTGAGCAAATATAAAAAGGCAATTCTAGTATCAATGACAATTTAAAAAAAAAAAAAAATCATGACTAAGTAGAATGAACATGCCAACTAAAAAAAAATTAAAAAATACAAAATAATCTATAAACCCAAAAGAATAATA
>NW_017306878.1:640207-641555 GCF_000935625.1 Nanorana parkeri | reverse complement strand
GCTATCAGAGTCAGAATTTGCAAATTAATTGAACATTAATGGCACAATGTTTTCCTCTGTCTCCCCTTTACCCTGTTAAATAAAAATAATTCAAGGGAAAGTGAGGAGCAAGAAGCAAAGAAAAGAGATAAGTCGCATCACAATGACCAAGAAAAAGAAAGGGAATAGAAAAGTGTGCTTTTGCTTCCTTCCCAGTGGAACAAACTGCCAGATGTGTGTCACTTATACTATCAGGACCACAAACAGATTAAAATGTATACAAAGCAGACTCAGGATGTGCAGGGGCAGGAAGAATTGACATAATCACTAAATAACCTATTGCATAAAAAAATAAAATAAAATATAAAAACTCAATACCGTAAAAGAAGATTTCGTTCATATCCAATGCTGGAGGACAAAAAGGGAACAGGGAAAGCCAAATGGCTCGGCCAGCGGTGCAGATTTCCCTGTCCAGATACTTAATATTTATTGGTGTTTAAAATCTAAAAGCCCTTGCATTGTGTTTGACTTAATACTGGGCCAGACAGAGCTTCTAATGAGGCAGCATTACAATCAGCCTGTAATACTGAATTTTTAATGCAGCTTTTGGATTCTGTTACATAGTAATTTGAGAAAAAAAAAAAAAACTCACACACACACACACACACACACACACACACACACACACACACACACACACACACGAGGAAGAAGGGCAAAGAGGGCCAACGTCGGCCCGTCGACATCTGAAAATATTTAAAACCGTCACAGCGTCGAACGCACGGCTAGGTCCACGTCTCAGACGAGGGGGAACACGTATGGTAATACAGTATTGTAATGTCTTCGAAAAATTCCTCAACTCGGCTGGCTATTGTAATCCAAAAGGTCCAATATGTCGGAGGCTTGAAAAAAAAAAAATGGCGTTGCGACCAAACAGAAGCAAGGCCTCAACTTTATCGCAATCCCAGATAAAAGGATAAAAAAAAAACCGTCTACTACTAGTGTGTTATTACAAATCAGTGTCATGCCCAAGGGTGCCAATCCAGCTCTCAAGGTGGGTCAACAACAGAGCCTTGGCAGTGACATTGCAATCAAACATTTTTTAATTGCTAACATGATAGCATATTGTGTAACAGCTAAACCACAGGATCACGGCCAAACTTCCTTCCAACATACACAAAAAAGAGACACTCAGCCTATCATGACATATATGAGGTTGGCAAAATATTACAGAATATAAATGAAACAAAAAGTGCATGGCATGAAGATTTCTGACACGAAATAGAAAATCTAAAACAGCAAAGATGTTAAACAAGAAAAGATACATAGAAAGAGAAGAAAAGAAAAAAAAAAAAAAAAAGGGGTTGGG
>NW_017306878.1:639696-640125 GCF_000935625.1 Nanorana parkeri | reverse complement strand
AAAAAAAAAAAAATACAAAAAAAGAGAAAAAAAGAAAAAAAAAAAAAAAAAAGAAGGGTTGGGCTGGGGCTGAATTATCACGTAGAAAGAGCTTAAAATACTTTCCATCTCTTGTACTAACAAATTACGATTTAAATGTCTTTTTTTTTTTTTCCTCCTCCAAGTTACAGCAACAGGAATAACTGGTCTGGTGCGATGGGCAGCATATTCACAACTGCTTTGTAATATGATCCGCAGACCTAACCTTATTTGCCTGAATTCAATAGGGTTTTTGCTGGTTTTGTTTTTAGCTAAGCTTTAGAGCAAATACTTTACAGGCAGGTCACAATCTGTAACACAAGAGACAGGGACACAGTGAAAAATGAAGAGGGGAGAAAGGAGAAAAAAGAGGGGGGGAGAAAGGGACTGGGGGGAGAAAAAAAAAAAAAA
>NW_017306878.1:638367-639664 GCF_000935625.1 Nanorana parkeri | reverse complement strand
GGGGGGGGTGTTATTGACCCGTCCGGGAGACTATGTTCAGCATCACTACTTCTCACCTCACAGATGCAAAAACTAACTACTGTGTCATTCCAGCTGGCCAACGTAAACATCTGTACAGTTGCCTACTAGGCAAAAACCTTTACTGGGGATGTATTCAGTGTAGTCACAGGTCAACCTTTGACACTGACATCATGTAGAGGTGACCTCAACACACACACATACAAAAAATATCCCTCTGTACGTTGCATCCAAGCCCAGCCAAGTCTCCCCATCTTACGTTATTATAAACATTTCTGCCTTAATAAAAATCTGCGTTGGACTCTTTTCTAAAGGGATGCAAACAAATAAAATGCCATACTGTATGATCGCACTCCATCATGCACCGACCCCCTAATACTCCATAGCCCACCAAGCATATCCAAGCCTGATGTATGTAAAGGAGGCATTAATGAACAGTGCCTAGCAATCCTGGCACCTACAGAAGAAGGGGACAGACAGCTGAAAAAAAGTACAGGAAATGAAGGAAAAGGATTTCTTTTTTTATCTTACAATGCACTGAAATATATTACAAAATAAAAAGGTAAACCCTGCAAGGAATGCATTACAAAAAAAGAGAAAATGCCAGCAGACACATCTTGCACATATGACAAAGGAGAGCAGGTTTTACAGAGTGACATCCTATCCTGACTGCTTCAGGCACACTGGAGTAAAACTGATATTGGGGTGACTTTATAATAAAAAAAAAAAGGAACCCCCCCATGGAAATGTACACCTTGGAAGTAGAGAAGGCACTCACAGGTTTTGCACAGTCCTCCATGCACAAGAATAACAGAAGGATGAGGATAATAATAAAATCAAATCAAAAGTTATGTCTAGAAATGAAAGCAAAGAATAAGGGGAAGATGATCCAGTGAGTGGCACAAGTGGCAGAAGGAAAAGCTGGCATCCCTTTAAATAGACTTGTATGTATGTATGTATGTATGTATGTAGGATGTGCCAGCACAGTACAGGGAGCAGTAGCCACAATGACAGTAGAATGAGAAGCCAGGCAGCACTCTGTACACAGTGTACGTATGACATACCATCTAGGAATAAAGCCCAGAGCCTCAGTGCACATGCAGCGTGTACACAGGACAGTGGCTGACAATACAAGCTCTTGAAGGGATCGGGGGTGTATGCCACGGATTGCACACACTGTACAGGGCTCTGTTCTCTCCCGGACGTGTCCAGCTCTCGGATCAGGTCAGTCCTCAAGTTTTTTTGGGGTGTCCCCCGGGGGGGGTGGGGGGTGGGAGGA
>NW_017306878.1:636091-638297 GCF_000935625.1 Nanorana parkeri | reverse complement strand
GTGGAAGAAGGGGGGGGGGTCAGATTTAAAAATAAAAATATTTTGGCAGGGGGGTAAAGAAAGGAGGTGTTGGGACAGGCTCAGTGACCTGGGCACAGGTGGGCAGGGAGGGAGGGGGGCACTGCTGATGCTGGAGAGTGAAGAAGCAGACAGGGAAGAAAAGTTTGTCCTGGGATAACAGAAGGCTCCTCTGATTCTATGGGACTTCTACTACTCGACTAGAGCCTGTGCCTGGGGGAAACTCATCAGAGACAGGGGAGAGTTAGGGGACCCCCCCCCAGAAATGGGATACCAGATGACTTCTGATACTCTTCTGATGCCATAGCTTGTCCCTAGAATAGGGGAGACTTAGGAGAGAGAAGGAGGAGGGAGGGGATCCCTAGATATGAGATGTTGGGGGGTCCTCAGTCTGTCCTGGGATAACACAAGGCTTTTGGTTCTCAGTTTGTCCCGGGATAACAGGTTTGTCGCTGCTTCTTTGTGACTTGTGCAACTCTTCTGCAGCCTGTGTCTGTCTCCAGAATAGGGGTGTCTTATAATGCATGAGAGGAAAGAGGGGACCCCTAGAAATGAGATGCTAAGGGATTCTCAGTTTGTCTTGGGATAACAAGGTTTGTCTCTGCTTCTCTGTGACTTCTACAACTCTTCTTAACAAGGTTTGGGTTTTCTTTTCTATGACTTCTGCAAGTCTTCTGCAGCCCGTGCCTACCTATAGAACAGGGGAATCTCATAAGGAACAGGGAGACTAGAGGGGATCCCTATTCCCTATGGCATGCTGGGGGTTCTCAGTTTGTCCTGGGATAGCAGGTCTTCTCTATGACTTCTGCTGCTCCTCCGGTGCCTGTGCTTGTCTCCAGAATGGGCGAGACTCAGAGACAGGGAAGAGGGAGGGGACCCCTAGAAGTGCGATGCTGGGGGGCCTCTAGTTTGTCCTGCGATAACAGAAGGCTTGACCCTGCTTCTCTATGACTTCTGCTACTCTTCTATTGCTTGTCTCTAGAATAGGGGAGATTAATAAGAGGCAGAGAGGAGACCCCCAGAAATGGGATGCTGGGGGTCCTCAGCCCTGTATTAATACAAAGTAGAAGTACAAGTGTGCCCCATGATGTCCAGTGTTCTGCTGATGGAACGTGGACAGGATGGTGACACATGACAGTATGGGAAGGGGGGTGGCTGCTAGGGAAAAAGTTGTGATGAACTTGTGCCATCATCACAGGAGGTCTTGAGAGATCAGAGGAGGTCAGGGAGGAGCTGTTGTCTGACCCTGGGCACCCTGGGACACAAATAAGCAATGCCACCTGCATACAGCGCACAGTCCCGGGCTGGGGGGCTGCAGAGGGCTTCCACTGTGTACCAGTCTGACCCTGGCACATGTGCCATATAGGAAGGGGAGGCCCCGTGCTCTCACCCACATGAAGGCCAGGAGGTTCCGGGCACTTGTCTTCAGGGGTGCAAGAGGTGGGGGCGGCACTGCACAGGTAAGACCCATCCGGCCCCCACAGCCCACTGTGCACAGCATTTCCTAACAGGCACAACACTGTCTGCTGAACTCCCGATCACTGCACACATGTACACAGCCCATGTACCCTGCACACATGTACACACCATGCCATCCCATGTACCCTGTACACACCGTGCCATCCCATGTACCCTGCGCACACCATGCCATCCCATGTACCCTGCGCACACCTCACACTCCCAGCAGGTCACCTATGAAGTGTGTATACCCCTGTATATGATCCCTACTCCTCCGTCTGCAACTTTCTATACAACATCAGGACACAAATGTATCAAACATGGAATGCCTTCTCCTTTCATCTGTTTCCAGGGATCCAATGATCAGAATAAGCGATGTAAAGGGCTCACTGATGCCAAATGCTTTGTGATTACTGAGAACAGAAATGACATGGATATGATGTATATTATACGTATATACCCCATTGTGTGTTATTCCATGTTAATATTATAGTATTATTGTATTCATATCTGTGCACATCATTTATATACATATATCCAAATGTTTATATATATATATATATGTATGTGTATGCATATATATTGTTCATATACATAACATATATAGAATATAAATGTGTATGTATCTTTTTGAATTTGTGTGTGTGTATGTGTATGTATGTATATGTGTGTAAAATCATACACAAAATGTATGTATGTCAATGTTTTTATTATGTATAACTGTATCATG
>NW_017306878.1:633279-634534 GCF_000935625.1 Nanorana parkeri | reverse complement strand
TGGGAGGCTCTGAGATGAGGGTGCCAGGAGAAGTGTGTACCCATTCCTGGGTGCTTTTGGGTCCCAGGAATGCAGTATGCGCCCGGGTTCGGGGTACCTCCTCTACATCAGGCTGGACATATACCAGTGACAGGCGAGATGTGCAAATGGTCGGGTAGAGCAGAATTCGGGTGTATTCGTTAGATCAGCACCCTGGACCTCACAAATGGCCATTTTCGTTGCAGCCCGGTCCAGCGGGACAGAACCCAGCTAGATTCGTTCCAGCGAGGGCATGCACACACAGCCTGGCGTATATTCGTTGTGCGATGTTCGTACATAGAGGATCTCTGCTCGCTTCATTGTGATGGGTCGGTGTAAAGCTGGAAAAGGGCAAGGCGGCCGGTCTGGGGCTGTTCCGGGGCAGCGATGTGCACACTTCACTGGGGACAGTCCAAATACCTGTGTGTACCCCACACACAGCAATGAGAGGACTGGAAAGTTTGGGGGGAAATCGGGAACGATCGCTCTCCACTTCTACTTCTATCCTTCACATTTTGCACCAAGGGGTCGCTTTGTGTGTGTGGAAGAGATCGGGTGTCTGCCATGAATATGATGCCCGGGAGGGACAGTGGTACACGGGACAGGCTGTAGAGGGGGGTCAGGACAGGGCAAGCTCCATTAATAAACGGCAGCTGTTGTCACTTTAGGGTCCCTGATGATCTGCACACCCCATACTATACCAGCCGCTGCACACAGTGCACATCCAGGGCCAACACCACTGCCAGGCTCTGTGCTGCACACACTGGGTATACCGGGCTCTCCTGTCACCATCACTGCATACAATGTGTGTACTGCTGCTGAGATGACACTTCTGTGTCTGTCCAGGTTATTATTGCAAGTCATGTGTGGGATTTACTAAGAAACCACAAGTGCATGTGCATGGTATATATGTGTCTATATACAGTATATATATATATATATGTGTGTGTCTAATAATTGTTTAATATAACCAAAGCAGTGGCTTCACTTTTAGGTTTAGGCTTTGCTCTTAATTATTGTTTGTGTGTATACCAGACTACAGTGTGTGCCTGTGTTTGTATGTGTGTGTGTATATACTATATATATAATCACTTGATTATGGTATGTGCCTATATGTGTGTTTCTATGTAGATAGATAGATCTCCTAAATATTGTCTGCATGTATATTTTCTGACTACAGTGTGTGTGTGTGTGTGTGTGTGTGTGTGTGTGTGTGTGTGTGTGTGTGTGTGTGTGT
>NW_017306878.1:631764-632432 GCF_000935625.1 Nanorana parkeri | reverse complement strand
GTGTGTGTGTGTGTGTGTGTGTGTGTGTGTGTGTGTGTGTGTGTGTGTGTGTGTGTATAGGTGAATAGATAGATACACATTATATACCTACGGTATGTACTTTGTGTGTATGTGTTTGTATATATTTATTATATATCTGTGTATATATGTATGAATGGATGATTGTGTGTACCTATATAGACACACAGGGGTACACTACTTTGTCTGCCTTTAACTTCCACAACTATGTGTATCATTGTAGGATTTTTTTTGTTACATAGCTGCATGTACATAGATTGCTCCATTTCATTTCTTACAGATGAAGTGATATTTCCTGTGTACATATGCTTCCCATTACCTTCTGTGCATGGCGAGAAGTTGGTATTTTTAGAATATTTGAAAATCAAAGGTGTGTTCATCTGAGAATCCAGTTGAGATTAGAGGTAGTCATTAAAACATTTTTGCTTTAGCCAGGTATATTGTTGTTTCATGTAGATAGAATGTATTATAATAATGTATTGTGAGTCTGTCAGTATACTAGTGACACAAGTAGAAGTGTCAGCACCCAAAAATACAGGGTTGGGGTTCAGGAATTTATAGACCTAAGTGTATGTATGCATATATTATATGTATGTGTGTAGGTGTATATATATATAGATATATACACACATATATATATCTATATATAT
>NW_017306878.1:631254-631718 GCF_000935625.1 Nanorana parkeri | reverse complement strand
ATATTTATTTATTATTATTAAGTATTGTCTATGTGTATGTAGAATAACATTGAGCCCAGATGTAGCTGTTCAGGGACAGATGTCATGGTGTGTTAATTTTCATTATTTTAATGTGGGAAACCTCATGTACAAAATAAAATAAAACAATACAACATAGCAATGTATTATTTTACACGCCTTGTTCAGAGTCCTGTTTATGCAGCAATATTATTAGTGTGTTTCATACAGACTATGAATAGAGGTCATTGCATATTATTGTAATATAATGCCTTCTGACCCCTATAGGGTATATGGCTTGCTCTTAGATATTTGTACAAAGCCATAATAAAAAACCTACATATTTGGATATAGATAGCTCTAAAAGATATATAACATTATAGAATACAATAAAACGTGCCTGTGTCTTTTTACACCTGCAACCCGCAATATTTAGTGACATGCACCATTGCAGATTGACAGTCTAG
>NW_017306878.1:629460-631210 GCF_000935625.1 Nanorana parkeri | reverse complement strand
AAAAATGATCATAAAGAGGTTTTCTTTTAGTGACGGTTTGCCACCAGAAATAAAAATGAGCACACAGCAATGGGCCTGCATCTGTAAGGGGTACTACAAGTCCTAGCAGGCCTTGTCATCCAGTGGTAGTATATTTCTAATGTCTATGTAGATCTATGTAGATGGATCCCTCAGATTAGTGTTAATATCCAGCGACAGGCCCCCATTTGATTTAATGTCTGGGCATCTCTTTAAAATTCTTAGAGGATGTGGTTGAAATATTGGTTTATAGGAAGGTATCAAGTATCCATGCTTGCTCGTGAATGTCATTCACATAGAGAGTATATCATTATTTTGCTATTAAGAATAATATAACCTAATATGTGTCATTTTTGTAAAATATATATCTGTTCCATTATGTATGTTTCAGACATAAGCGTCTTCTCCGTCGACTGGCCATTCTATGGAAAGCAATAGGCGGAGTATATGTACATGGCTCTCAGTTAAGGCGCTGGGGTCAGCAGTCAGGCGTAGGGTAATGCTATCTATAGTAGAGTCGCTGCCTCTCTACTGGAAGCGGCAGTGCTACAAGCAACCCAGTTTATACAGCACAGCTAATATAATGCTGAACGCCTTTCAACTGTACGACAAGGAGAATATTTTCCACCGAGAATGATGCCTCTCGGTTTTTTTTTTCTTTTTTCACCGCAGTCCCTTAAAGGTGCGGTTTGCTGTATATCGCCTGGTGCTCCCCTCGTACATCTTGTCCTACATTCACTCTGAAGCTCCAGAATATATATATATTTTCCTCAGAGGTGGCTTTTAATACAGCACGTTCTCTCCGTCTTATGCCCAGGTGTGCCAGCGTACCATCTTTTCGCTTACCCGAAATGAAAAAACAAAACAGTTTTGCAGAATTCGTATTTTTCCATTTCACTCCTGCGCTGGCGGATGAGATTAAATCGCATCATCTTTTTGATGCCAAATACTTGGAAAATATTTCTGTATCTCTTTATCGCCGTTTAGCTGTTTTTAATACCTTTGCCGTCTGTCTCCTGTCTGTCCATCAATCTAGCTATTTAAAATCGTTTTCTTTTTTATCTCTGGTAAGGGCCTGTATCACTGATAGAGGCACTTTGAAAATAATGTAATGTTGATGTTTTTGTGTTGAGGCGCTCGGCTCTACGTCTTTTCCCTCGTCTCTGGCGGTACAATTCTGTTTTATTTTCAATATTTTTATTAAGATTTTTAAACACCAAAATATACCTAAAGGAAAAGCAGTAGTACAATGGCAAGTCATACACTAAGAAAGAGCTTCAGTGGAGCTTATATGCTTATATTCAGATACGGGCCGGATTGCAGGCAATTTACTCAAGGCTCTTGTGGACGCTTGATACATGTACGTAAATAAAAACAAACATGGGATCAAATCTGTTAAAATAGAGAAAATGTTACACAATATGTGTTAAAAAAATGCAGATGTATCTAAAATAATAGGAATAGTTTCAGTCACAACAAGGTGCCTGTATTTTATTCATGTTCATATTGAGAATCAGTTACACCTCAAGCAATGGGCCGTGCCAGTTACTTCATCATACTATAAGGTCTCCTCGCATGCAAATACACAAATTGTGTAATAAAACCCCCCAAAAATCCTTTTCAGCTGTGCAAAAAAAAAACAAAACACTCGCAGACTTATAAATCTTAGTGACGGAAATAACCTGCCCTATCCGAACACCTGCAGGTTATAAAAACACACAACACCCCCCCC
>NW_017306878.1:623633-629440 GCF_000935625.1 Nanorana parkeri | reverse complement strand
CCCAACAACCACCCCCCCCCCCCCCCCCCCCCCGCAAAAAAATAAAATAAAAATGAATAACATATACATATCATAAAACGGCGGTTTGCTTCATAAAAAAAACTGCAGCTCATGTTCCTTTTCCTTCATTTATTTTCAAATGTGTTTTCCTGATGATTTTGCTTTTAAAGGAATCCACACAAAAAAGAAAAAATTCCACAGAAAAAAAGAAACACGTCAGTAGGAATTTTAATAGTGCAATTACATGGTTTATTCGCAAAGCCTCCCCGTGCCATGGATTGAGGGGAAGAAATGGCTATTTGACGCTTGATATTCCAGCATGTTCCATGAGGGCGTCATGTATTATTCACAATCCACAAAACAAAACGTGTTGATTTCTGTTGTTTGGAATGTTGGTGTGTGTTTGTGTGTGTGTGTGTGTGTGTGTGTGTTTGTGTGTGTGAGAGTTTGTTATAGGAATGGTCAAAACAGATTTATTTATAAGTGACAAACTTGGTGGATTAGCTGCCAGGGTGGCCGAGCTGTCATTGCCCCTGCTTTAGCGGTGGCAGACATATTGTGGGCTGACTCCCTATATAAGGAAACCTTTGATAAAAGAACGGTCAGGGCTGTCGTTGATGACCTCCTTGTGAAAACACTAGTTGACACACTGGCACACAGATTTGAAGCTCTGACTCCATTGGATATGTTTCTGTTCCGGGTCAGGCTTGTAGCATTGTCAGACGGAGATCATCAATGGCTAATCTAGATTTCGAGCTCTGACACTGTTGGCTACATGTCTGTTCCAGGTCAGGCTGCTAGAATTGTCAGACAGAGATCAGCAATGGCTTTGTTTTCTCAGTACAGAGGCCACCTATTCGTTCACTAGAAACAAATTAAATGTCAGAGGCATCATGTCTTTGCAGTGTGGGAGGAAACCAGAGGATACCCACATAAGTATTGAAAGAACATCAAACTTAATGCAGATAAAGCCCTGGGATTGGAACCAAGGACCCCAATGCTGCAAGGCAGAAGTGACAACTACTAAACTGCTGTGCATAGGCAGGTTCACAGGGTGTTCTGGGTGTGCCTGGGCACACCTGTATCACCCCGAGTGCAACACCGAAACCACAACAGCAGGTGCCGCGTTTTTAGTCACTGAGCCGGTGGAGAGATCACAAAGATCTCTGTGACCGTCTCAGCCATACAGAGCGCAGCAGCACTTGCCACTTACATTCCCTCCATATCAGGCGCAGTCCTCAGTGCCTGAGAAGCTGTGAAGGCGCATGGTTGCAGCTTTCCATCCAATCAGGACGCCAGGCAGGTGGTCAACATGACCACCTGCCAGGCTCCCTGCTTCATTACTGCACCCCTGCTGGAAGAGATAAGGAACAGTTGAAGAGATGGGAATCTGGGATGCCTCCAGGTCTGCGTCTGTATGTATTACATATCTATATATATCTATATCTATCTGTATCTATTTGTGTGCATACCCTAATGCAATAGGCTACGCACTCCCATGCTGCTCTGCATTCTCTATAAAAAAGTTAAGCAATCCTGCCAAGTGCACATGACCTTTTAGCTGTGACACCATAGGCTGAAATCACAAAGCTTACACACCAGAAAAAGGAAACCTATTCAGATATTTCCAGCCAATAAGATTGGACTAATTTCAGTCACATGGCTGGAAATTAGGATCCTTATCATTGTGTTAAGCTTTGTGAATTAAACCTTATATTGTCCACACCTGTAAATGTAGTTTTCACTAGGGATGCACCGAAATTTCGGCCTCCGAAACATATCGGCCGAAAATGGCAGTTTGGGCAAAATGCAAAAATTGCGGTGCATCTCTAGTTTCTCTCCTCCCCGTTGTGCACTGCTCTGTGCCAACAGTGCAGCGTCCAGCGTGGAGGAGCGAAACTGTCAGGAGCCGAGTGGTGCGGTAAGGAGGAGAGCGCTGTGATTGTGTCACAGGAGCCGGGCTCTCCTCCCGCACTGCCCAGCTCAGCCTCCTGTAACAGAGCAGGAGAGCAGTGTGTGGGCGGAGACAGCTGTCACAGGAGGCCGGGCTGGCAGTGAGGGGGAGGAGTCAGCTGTCAAATGAGACCGAGCTCTCTTCCCCGCACTGCAGGCTCAGCTTCCTGTGAGAGCCGATCCAGGATGGAGAGCGGGTACAAGCACTCAGTGATCGCTGAATGTTTGTAAATAACTGGACATAGTATAAGTTACTATGTACCAGTTATGAATGAATAGGAAGTGATCTATATCACTTCCTGTTCATTCAGGATTATGTACATAGTAACTCACACTATGTCCACAATGTATGAATCAACAGGAACACTCAGTACAGGATAGAGGATGTCTGTTCATTCAGCGCTGGGGATGCAGAAAAAGAGATTGAGAACCGTGTCCTCGATCTCTGTTTCTATTGTAAACGGGAAATATCAGGATCCGGAAATATCAGGAAATACCCCTCATATTTCACCAAAGCTCCCAGCAGTAAAGTTAAAATAATAAAAAATATTTAATAATAAATAAATAAATAAAACATAACAAAAATTAAAACGTTTAGATAAAAATAAAATATTTAGTAAAAATGTAAAAAGGTTAGAAAAAAAAATAATTTTAGGTTTTTGTTTTTTTATTTTTGGTTTCGGTCTCAAAATTTCATTTCGAAGCACCTCTAGTTTTCACGTTTTTTGGCACTGGCCTTATGTATTTTTATATTGTCCTCGTACTAGGGGTGGTCGATAAATCTAAAGGAGATTGTGCAATTAGATTGCAAGGTGAATGGCCAGCCTTACAGCTTGTATCATTTACAGCAGTCAGAATAATAAACAATGAGCCATGGCTACTGCAATTTGCATATTACACTTAATCAGAATTAAGACAGCCTCAGCACGTCCAACCATTGTGGAACGACAGGTCACATGAGGCACTGCAAAACTGCTGAGGTTGCCTTTTAGCGAAGACATGAGGTACATCGAGTTATCTGAACCTAGCTTTATCAGTATGCCAGTCACTATACAAGTCTTGTTTGCCCGACTCTATAAGGTTGGCAGCCAACTACATCCTTGTAGCAGGCGTGTATCTGAGGTACTCTATATGCAGCTACTTTCCCTAGATGACAAGATTAATAGTTCCAGGGCCAAAAGAAATCTTTTCTTGGATGGCGATCAAGTGCCAGGAATTTCAGGTTTGGCCTGATGTTCCTGGTAGATGCGACTTTGCACCATACCCAGGGAGTGCCCATTCACAAATCCGACAGGCCCCGAAGGCGCGACAAAATAACATACCACAAGGTGCATGAAAACACACGAGGAGGAAGACAAGAGGCATTTCTCGGAAAGCAGAGAGGGAAATAATGCAAAGCAGCCCAAGGCTACATGAGCTATCTGAAAAATAGTTCTTCTCTGCCTGTGCGGCATCATCTGTATTCAGACCCGTACGGCTCTTAGGATCCCACAGACCACATGGCTACCCTGTAGAATCGTGCGCCCGTGAGACTGTAGCGGATGCCTGCCTATGCCAGTTATCTGCTCGTGTTGGTTTAAAGGGCAACTCCAGGGAAATTATTTTACTTGCGTTGGGGCTGCCCTTGCGCTGCAAGGTGTAACTGTTCTTTTATGCTTAGGGGACAGGAAAAGGACTTACCTGATCCCCGCTCAACCGGAAGCCGGCATTCTGCTTCTTTTCCCATCCGCTCCAGCTATGGACTGTCCCTCTGTGTCCTCGTGTACAATGCAGGGCTATGGAGGCTGTGTTCCACTTGATGTCATCGGTCCTTAGAGCGAAGGGGAGAAGAGGTCGCGGGGATCTATCAGCCTGAAGGGAGGTGGCGGGGGTGGGGATCAGGTAAGTAAAACAGCTTTTGCCTGTCCCCTAGGCATGAATGAGCAGTTAACCCTTGCACTGCGGGGGCACCCCCACCGCAAGCGAAAATCTTTCATTTCCCTGGAATTGGGCTTCAAGAATCAGCTGTTCACACATTAGATTAAAAGAGCACAAAAAATATCGTCCCCAATCAACTATTTTTGGGCAGGAAACTGAGACTCTGAGATTATGGGTGAAATAGTTGCAAATTGGGACAAATGATTATGTTGCAGTGACCATAGTCTGTAGGGCGTACACTACTGCACTCATTCTACGCACCCAAAATATATGCAATCTTCCAAAGTTTATTTTGCACAAACTGCGACATTCCTGTGAAACGTAACAAAAAAAAAAGATTTACCTATTTCTGTCGCATTTAATGAGAACATGAATTGCAAAAAATGCGTTTATTTGTCACAGTAGTTAGGCCCTTTTCACACAGGCGGTCCAGAGGCCCAATGCTAGTCTATGGGCAGCATTATGTAAACGGACAAGTGTCCATTTACACCCGGTTACCCCCGATTCCAGCCAGGCCCCGAAAAACAAACGGGTCAGACAGTGTCGTTGCAAGGGGGTGCGGCCCGCACCCGGGTGACACCATTGGGGAGTGACACCAAAATGACTGACAGTCACATTGGTGTTACCCCCCTCTAAAAAGTCAGGCACTCTGTCATGGATCGAGAGCCCGACAGTGTCGAGAGAGAGGGGGGGACGTCCCCTCCTCTCTCTGCCGGCGTCCATCACCAAGATGGCCGCCGGCAGGCGTCAATAAGATGATTGCTCGTGTGCGATGACGTCATTGCGCATGCGCGTGGTGACGTCATCCCGCATACGGGATGACATCACTGCGGGGTGTCACCCGGTCTCCGCTCTGGGTGGCACCCGGCCTCGGGAGGCTCCTGGGATCAGAGATCCGTTTTGCCGGACCTAATCGTTCCAGTTGGGGTGGGGGGAGTGGGGGGCAGTCATTTGATGTAAACGCACACATGTCCATTTACATCCGATTCCCCATAGACCGACATGGGGTCCGGTAATTGTAGTTTTTCCCTCCATCGCAAGATGAAAAGCTCTGAAACTCCTGTTGGACACCACCATCTTGGATGTGATGTCAGCAGCCCCAGCACACTAAGAGCGGTCACTCAAGTGACACTCTATGGAATTCCTCTTCACTCCTTCCCCAGCAGCTCCATAAACGTTTATATAGAGAGGTGAGAGGATGGGTGGAGGAGCTGGACCAGCACAGACAGTGCCTGGACACTCCCAGAAGAGGAGAGGGCTATGACATGCAAGGAGGGAGGGAGCTGTGTTTGGTAATTGACTCTTCCTGGAGCAGTCAAACTTTTTAGCAAGTTTAAAGCCACATTGTAAATGAAAAAAATAATTTATGCAAACAGAAAAAAAACCGCTGCAAGCAGGCATTTAAATCAGCATTTCTGATTGGATAATAAAGGAGAAGCTAGATCCAAATAAGCTCACCACTTTGCTTGCAGGAGTCTGCAACCTCGGTTCTCCAGCTGTTGTGGAACTACAAGTCCCAGGAGGCATTGCAAGACTCTGACAGCCAGAGGAATGACTCCCATAGGCATGAGGGGATTTGTTGTTTCACCACAGCTGCAGTGCCAAGGTTGCCTACCCATGCTCTATATGGATGGATTCCTTCTCCCAGTTCTGCTGTGCAGCGTCACTGACATTCATGCAAGGCTGAGTGAAGCTGAACAATCCACAAACACTCTCTGACATTTCAGCCCTTCTGGCAAATCCCAAAACCTCCAGATGGCCAGACCGGGCCTGTTTATTATTTCCAATCAATAGACATGAATGATCATAGTGGGCAGTGGTCACTGACTTCCAGGGACACAGTCAAAGTCCTTAGAAATGTCTCCGGGTTCCCAAACTGACGGACTGGAGTGTAAAAATACTTCTCTTACTGCACGGTGGAAGCTGCGGCGCCATCT
>NW_017306878.1:609600-623618 GCF_000935625.1 Nanorana parkeri | reverse complement strand
AGGGGTTAATTTAATATATATTGACAGTCAGCATTTAAAGTGCAAATATTCATCTGTATTCCCAAATGTATCTGGAAAATTGTGTTCCTCGGGCCCATCAAGCCGTGTTGCTCTTGGAAAACAGAAAAGCACCAGCTTGGTGACCGGATATTCCTGGAAATTTAAATTGCCACTCCGGACAGATAGCAAAATCTCTGTATTCATTAATATATAATGAAACCAGTTTAAGTACCTGGATGTGACCTGGTATCAGCCTCTTGTATTCCCCTATTAAGCAGCATTCAGACTGGGAGAGGGAGGGGTCAGCCCTAGGTGTCACAAATGCAAACATGCTAACAAATAACACGCTGATAGGAGACGAGAGCAGAGAGATGACCTCTTCTGTCTGCTGCTGCTCCTTCTCTATGCAATCAGTAGGCTGGCGGCAGAGCAAGGACACCACTGTATTCCCTGTATGGTCTATAATGTAACAGAGAAAATGGTGTTATCCACCTGGCTGTGATGTGTGGCAGAACTGTGCCAATCTCAGAGCTGGATGGACAGGAATACAATTACGTTGGCATGTAAGACAGCTCACGTATATGTATTTGATTTTATTTAGCTGCGTGTCTGGAGTTCAGGTTTAAACAGGGGCAACTGCAGATTATTGAAAAAATAAAAAATCATATAAAAAAATCAATCCTTAATGTGTATTCAGCTTGATTACACACTATTGATTGGACATGTCAGCCGCCTGCGTCCTAGCAACAAAGGGCAATGGGCAGCAAGAGCAGCTTGCACCCTAGCAACAGAGAACACTGCTGCAAGAGCCACCTGCATCCTTGCAACAAAGGACGCTAGGCCACAAGAGGCACCTGCATCCTAGCAACAAAGGCTGCAAGAGCCACCTACATCCTAGCAATGAAGGAGATTAGGCTGCAAGAGCCACCTACATCCTAGCAATGAAGGACATTATGCTGCAAGAGGCACCTACATCCTAGCAATGAAGGACATTATGCTGCAAGAACCGCCTGTCTCCTGATAACAAAGGATACGAGGCTGTAAGAGTGGCCTGTGCCCTAGCAACGGAGTACGCTAGGCTGCAATAGCCACCTGTGTCTTAGCAATGAAGAACGTTAGGTGGCAAGAGCAGCATGCGTCCTATCAACAAAGGACACTAGGCTGCAAAAGCCGACTCTATCCTAGCAACAAAGGATTCTAGACCACAAGAGCTGTCTCCATCCTAGATACAAAAGACACTAGGCTGCAAGAGCTGCCTCCATCCTAGCAACAAAGCATGCTAGACCACCACAAGAGCTGCCTCCATCCTAGCAACAAAAGACACTAGGCTGCAAGAGCTGCCTCCATCCTAGCAACAAAGGATGCTAGACCACCATAAGAGCTGCCTCCATCCTAGCAACAAAGGATGCTAGACCACCATAAGAGCTGCCTCCATCCTAGCAACAAAGGATGCTAGACCACCACCACAACAGCCGTCTCCATCCTAGCAACAAAGGGCACTAGGTTGCAAGAGCCGCCTCCATCCTAGCAACATAAGATGCTAGACCGCAAGAGCCGCCTCTATCCTAGCAACAAAGGACACTAGGCTGCAAGAGCCGCCTCCATCCTAGCAACATAAGATGCTAGACCGCAAGAGCTGTCTCCTTCCTAGCAATGAAAGATGCTGGGCTGCAAGAGCTGGGACTGCAAGAGCCGCGTCCATCCTAGCAACAAAGGATGCTAGACCACAAGAACCGCCTCCATCCAAGCAACAAAAGACACTAGGCGGCAAGAGCTGCCTCCATCCTAGCAACAAAGGATGCTAGACCACAGGAGCCGCGTCTATCCTAGCAACAAAGGATGCTAGACCACAAGAGCCGCGTCCATCCAAGCAACAAAGGATGCTAGACAACAAGAGCTGCTTCCATCCCAACCAGTAGGATGGAAGCAGTATAAATGTTAGCACAAATGGTACATGCGTACAATGTACACACAATATTTTGCGCGTGATTTGGCTGCCACCGAGAGCCTTTGTAAAATCATAGGCCCGTGTGCAATCTGTACTGGGGATTTCTGGGGATTCATTAGGGAGTTGAGGCTGTACAGTAAGCAACATGATTAATTGATGTAAAAGGTCTCTACTGCTGTAGTGAATCCACGGCAATGGCTGCAGGTAGTCTGGGGTCAGCAGATGTACAGCTTGTGTCTTGGTGTGTCTCAGGCGTTTCCTCTGTGCAGGTTCCAGGAATTCCTCCATTTGATTACCTGCCGACATCACATGACAGCTTGGCGTGAACGCTCACATGACACACTGACAGCCCCTCAGGCTGCCCCCAAGCACCTTGGTTTCCCCTCTCTGTGTCTAGTCCCCCGGGTTATGCTGCTCTGCTGTTCTTAGAGCCTGGAGATCAGGAAGATTTTTCCGATTTGGACCTAAGTCAATGTGCGTTAGAGGCCCGCGACAATATAAACCTGAGGTCCGGCCTTTCATTCAATATTGTACAGCTGTGCTGGCTACTTTCTTTGGTTGAAATGGCTTCCTCTGATATCACTGCACACTGTGAGCTCCTCACAATGTGCATTAGAAGCTGCAGATAGTCAGATAGAGCCCACCTCATTTTCCTGACTGGAGGACATCCAGCATCATCTGGTGTGGTGGTGCATTGAAGTCAATGGCACGCACTGTGGGCGGGGTGTGTGGCTGCAGTGCCATTGAATTCAATGCACCATCCCGCCCCTGAACGCAGGGAGCCGGCCGCCTTGCGTTCCAGTGCGTTCCAGAGGACGAACGCTCTGAAATGCAGCCTTTGTGGTGTGAACCGTCCCTCAGGGAGATTTCCCTTCACTTCCTGTCCAGGTCAGACACTAGGAAATCTCCCCATCGGGGACCAGCACAACATAGAAAACCTGACAGAAGGGTAATTACATACAAAGAAAATATAGAGATCATGTGACCAATACGTCGCAGAAAAAGTGGAACTAGAGAATTCAAGGACTTCAGTGATCACATGACCAATGCCTACGTGGTTACAGAGTAGGCGATGTGGGAACCAAAAGCAGACCATTTTTTCCCCTTGTATATAATTGGATATTAAAGTACAGTGTATGTGTGCAGAGAGCTAGAACATGAAATCAGAGTACTTGTGTATCTTCCCATCACATTGTATATCTCTTTATGGCTGCCAGTGTGTCAGAACCTTGAACGTGACCCAAGCTGCAATCTATTCGGCTGACAAACTTCCTGAAAATGTAACATTGCAAAATGTTACCAACCGCAGAGATTACGTAAGGCAGCGTGTGGAAATGTATTCGATGAATGTAATAACATGTAATGGGTGCGGAATCAGACCACATGTGTGTGTCTTGTCATGTGGCTTGTCTCCCACATCCCCAGGCACATCGCTGCTTGGTTGCAGCGTCTCCTTTCTTCTGCTGAAATATAAACAGCAGCAGTGCAGGTCACACTAGATCCAATGCAGCCTTCAATGACAGGTCGCCTTTACTAAGAGACACGCGTAGGCTGCTATTCCTGACCTTGGGAAAATGCCAGTTGTCTGGCTTTCATTGGATTCTGTACGTCACAACAAGCATGCAGTAATGAAGTCGGAACCCTGTTGCACATTTGTTTTGGGTCAATGGCTCAAAGTAATGAAGTCATTACATCAGTTAACAGCCAGGCAACTATCGCATAAAAACTTTTTAATAAACAAATAAAAAATGGTTTATTAAAAAGTTTTTATGCGCTGGAGGCGCTCTCTGTGTCTTGTCTTGCAGTGCTGAGGTTGTTCTGAACCTGGTGAGAGCCGCCCTGTAATCGCCCTGCACTCCTGAACATCATTGGTTAATACTCTCTTGCACCAAAATCTGCTGGCGCGGTGTTTGATTTTGTCAGCCAGGCAACTAGCATTATCAGATGGAAAAGTCTGCACTGGCATGGCAGCCGGGCATTTCTCTCAGTGCAGGTATACTATAGAGAAGAATGTTATAAGAGAAATGGGGGCGTGCTACTGCACCTCCACACTAAGGTCAGGTTCACACCTGGGCAATCTATGACCGCGTGGAAATCGTGCACGATACCGCGCGGATTGCCACATGGTCACGGAGTCGCCCACCACCGACGATCGCGCTGGCGGTGCCATTATTTTCTAATGGCACCCCAGTCGTGCTGGGCAGATTGTGCAGTTTCCCACCGCGATTCTGCCCGTGCAACCGAACACGATAGAACCTTTTTTCTTGTGCACGACCGTACGGTCCCAGGAGACCGTATGGTCTCAGGTCTGCACCTGCACTAAAGTGTGCATGCTCAGTCAGGGGCGTCCCGAGTGTCACCCGGAGCGGAGACCGGGTGACACCCTGCCGTGACGTCATCGAGCATGCGCGTGAAGTCACCACACGCATGCCAGGTGACGTCATCGCGCATGCGCGGTTATCTACGTGAGTGAAGGGGCGGCAGAGAGAGAAAGGGACGTTCACCCGGTGGGATGAGGTGTGCCGCCGGGTCCCCTCCTCTCTCCTGACACTGTCGGGCTCTCGGTCCATGACCGAGTGCCCGACTTTTTAGAGGGAGTGACACCAAAATGACTGTCGGTCATCTCGGTGTCACCCCCCTTGTGACGCCACTGTGCTGAGTCTTCCCTACTGCGCTATTGAAGCCAAATCAACCTTTAAGTGTATGGTCAGCTTCAAGGGATTGAAGTGAGAGGATCAGGATAACAGCCGGGCAATTAGCATTAACAGAAGGAGAGGTCAACAATGGCAGCTTCCATGTTTCTCTCATGTTTGAGTAAATGTACCTTTGCCTAAACAGCACTGGGTTCGCAGAGCATTTACAACTGCTTTACATCTATAAGATCCAAGAGGAATGAGAATCCACAGGAGGATGAAGATGGAAGGAGAAAATCATTTTACAGAATGGTCACTGCTTGCTGCATGCCATTTTGGCACAGACCCCATCCGCATCTTCATCCCTAGGTACCCTCACATTGTAGAGGGCAGTGAGCCGGGGGCCCATGTAAATGCTGCACCAGTTCTTCCTGGCAGGTTCGCGTGGAAAAGCGTTTGAGAACATGTGCTGTGCTGCATATTGTCTCTCAGTATTATGCTCAAGATGGATTCCCTCATTTTTTCTGTTTTAACAATACTGGAAATGTCACATTACCATTGACCATAATAACCTGAGCGCCATCTTTTCATATCTATTGTGGTTTACCACTGCTGCAGTCCAATGTGGCTCATGATCACACAAAGGTTGGGGACCTCAGCATTGGACGCCATAAAAAGACTTGTTAGTTCTTCCTGAAATTTAAAAACATTTAAAGGGGAAGTGAAAGAAGAACATGAATCTGGTTCAAGTGTTCTCAATATGTGTATATATGTGTGTGTGTATATGTGTGACGCTGTTTTCCGGTGCGGGCAACCACTAATACAGCGCTGGAAAGCCCCTTTGAGGTGAGGTTACTACAGTACTCTCTAGTAATGTCAGCTATCAGTCAGAGGGGACTGGGGATTGGGGGAGCCTGTAGATCAGACCCCTCCACAGTCAATAAAGCTGGTACTCTTTTTTGTTTTTTTGGTCAGCCCGCCCTAGGATTCACCCGGACTGTTCGGGTTTTGAATGCTGTGTCCGGGTTTCATGGCAGCAGACACCTGGACACAAGATGTCAGGCAGACAGAGGCAACCAAAATTAAGATAGGGGCTACTGGCCCCCCACTGCAAATAGTGTCAACGGCGATATTTACATATGAATGGGCGGCGCTATTTACATATGAATAAGCCACCACTCATTCTCCCCCAAAAATGTCCACGCGTTGCTAGAGTGTTTCGGGTCTCGCTTGAAGAAAAGGTGGCAACACTAGCCACGCCCCCCTCTCTCTCCATTTTTGCCTAGGCAAGAATGACATGTAACCTGCTCCGGCAGCTTATTGACAACGGCCAGAAGGGGGCAAAACTAATGGCGCATCATCAAGGTGCTTATTGACAGTGGCTGGAAGGGCACAAAACTAATGGTGCATCATCAAGGTGCTTATTGACAGTGGCTGGAAGGGGGCAAAACCAATGGCGCATCATCAAGGTGTTTATTGACAGTGGCTGGAAGGGGGCAAAACCAATGGCACATCATCAAGATGCTTATTGACAGCAGCTGGAAGGGGACAAAACCAATGTTGCATCATCAAGATGCTTATTGGCAGCAGCTGGAAGGGGGCAAAACCAATGGCACATCATCAAGGTGCTTATTGACAGTGGCTGGAAGGGGGCAAAACCAATGTCGCATCATCAAGATGCTTATTGACAGCAGTTGGAAGGGGGCAAAACCAATGGCGCATCATCAAGGTGTTTATTGACAGCGGCTGGAAGGGGGCAAAACCAACGTCGCATCATCAAGGTGTTTATTGACAGCGGCTGGAAGGGGGCAAAACCAACAGCGCATCATCTAGGAGCTGCCTGAGCCAGGAAGAGATAGCCAGCTCCTGATCATTTCAGAAGGATGGATGGCAGCACGGGACCCGGCGTGGGGTCGAGGATCGGCAGTACATAACAGGACAACGCTGTATTCACGGGGCGGGTGAGTATGCTATTCGAGCCAACCCAGGAGAGAAGGTAAGAAGGGGTTAAAAGCAAAATTAATTTGGAGGTAAGGATGACATTTCTCTTTAAAGTGTATGTAAAACCACATTTAAAAAAAAAAGTTTTGGATGGAGTGTGGAAGGGTTAGAACCCCAGTCAGGTCTTTATTGCTGCCTGTCCTGGGGACAGAAAGTGATGGGAACTCGTACAGAACAGAAGGTGAGCAGAGATCTTCCCGCTGTCAGAGAGTGAAATTCCTCTCACTTTGTAGGGATTTCCTTCCCTGCGGTTCCGGGACAACAAGTAATGGGGACGATTTAAGATTTATAACGTTTTACTTGGTAACAAGCTTCTGTTTGTTTTGTATTATTATGTTACCGCAAAGCCATGTTATCACCATTCTCTGCTTTATATCAAAGGATCAGATTCATCATTCTTTTTTTTCCCCCCCTTTCAAACCTTCCCAGGCAATTGCCAAACTGGCTGTGAGTTGCTAATCTTTAACTTCTTTCGCCCTGACTTGTCTTTTGAAAAATTGATCTTCCTGTTTTTATGCCTGACAACAAAAGCACTAATCTAATGAAACAAATCAAGACACGGGAATTAATCCAGATTAGTAGAATCAAAGTCAGGACCTTTAAAAGCCTAGCTCCTGCCAAAACATTTCATTTCTGTATAGATGAAGTGGTGAGAGGTTGAGGCCTCTGTCGGGTTTTTATTGCTGTGTGTGTCTGTCCGTACAGGAAGTGACAAAAGGAAAATCTCTCCAATGGAGACACTTACAAAAACAAAAGTACATTTTTAGTAGGATGAGGAAGGGTTACAACTTCTAACAACGTTTTAAATAGGAACGCATTTTCAAGCGTTTTTCAGGTGCTCCCATTAAAGTCTTGAGGCCGAAATGCGTGATTCTGATGCTGAGTTTTGCTACAAGTGATACGATGCTCAGATGTGAACAGGGCCCATTGAAAACAATCGGATTCCTCCTGTTGGGCATTATAGCGCATAGGTAATGGAGCACCAACCCCCTCCCCCCCCGGCTACCTCCACACTACAAGGGTTAAGTGCTCATTTGTTATAGGGTGCCCAGATTAAGAACATGTATCTGCATGGAGTTTGCACGTTCTCCCTGTGCTTGCGTGGGTTTCCTCCCGGTACTCTGGTTTCCTCCCACACTCCAAAGACATGCTGGAAGGGTAATTGGCTCCTATATAAATTGGCCCTGTATGAGTGTATGTGAGAAAGGGACCGTAGATTGTAAGCTCTTTAAAGGTAGGGACTGATGTGAATGTACAGTATGTAAAGCGCTGCATAAATTGTTGGCGCTATATAAATACCTGTAATAAATAAATATATACTCACCTGAACCTCGGTCCTGCGGTGGTCACACCTCACCCCTCTCCCCCATGTCACACTGAACTAGGGCTGCAACTAATGATTATTTTCATAATCAATTAGTTGGCCGATTATTTTTTCGATTAATCGGATAAAAAAATTTAATAATTACCATCCTTAATGTAAAATAAAAGACACAATTGGAGTGTTACAAACCAAATTTACTTCAGAATAAAACTGCATGCACAATTTTTTGCATTCACACTGCACTGGAATGCCGTGCATTCCAGTGCAGGCGATCACACTGTGGGTGGGAGGCACGTTTGGGGTGCCATTGAAATGAATGACACTGCAACGCACTCTCCTCAGCAGAATTTGTCAGGCCGAAAATGACTTTTTTCCCACCTTTTATAATAATTGTATTGTGAACACATGACGCTTGAATAGCTTCAGCACGGGAATGACAGCTGCCAGTGGGAAGATTCCACAGACGGCAGCTGAATGTAAATACAGCAGGTAGTGGGTGGGTGCAATAGCCAGTCTGCTATAGGCCATTTCAAACTGCAATAGCCAATAACAGTCTGGCTAATGCACCCGCCCACTACTTGCTGTGCCCTCCTCCCAGCGTGGAGGAGAGAGCTAGGGGATCCAACCAACTAATCGATAATGCGAATCATTGACAACTATTCTCATTATCGATTAAAGTGACATTAAACCCTCAGATTTTTTAACATAAAACAATACTGTAATGTGTGCCTTACTGTAATCCATGATTGTTTCCCTTCTCTTTGCTGCTCTTCCTTTTAAATCCTTCTCTCTTCTCATGCTGGGCAGAACTTCTGTTTTGCAGCAGACTGCCTTGTCTCTGGAATGGATACATGGTGTCTGTGTGAAGGTTCACAACCTTAGCCAGCACTACAGGAAGAGGCACTCAGCTGCAAAAGGAAGTTCTCCCCCAGCATGAGAAGACATGAGGATTTAAAGGGAAGAGCAGCAAAGAGAAGGGAAACAACCATGGATTACAGTAGGGCGCACATTACAGTATTGGTTTATGTAAAAAAATCTGAGGGTTTAATGTCACTTTAATCGATTCTTTGGTTGCAGCCCTACACTGAACAGGATCTTCAAGCAGTGTCACCTTTTGTCCCTCCCAGTGTCCAATAGGCAGTATGGTAAATAAACACGTTTCCATGTGACTACATAATAAAACAAATAAACAGCTTAACAATGTGTTTCCAAAAAGTGATGTCTCGTTACAAATTCAGGCAAAGGCCCCTCTGAGCGCGGCAGTCTTAGATAAGCATCTTAAATGGTTGGTTAGCAGTGATCCGAAATAGTAAAACTTCTGTCCCGGGAGATTCCCCCGATTCGACAGACTCCTTCCAAAAACAAATCTATAAAAACAAAATGTCTTGCCAGGAGTCATTACTACACTGTGTACAGTAGTGAGCTGGGAGGATGTGTTATTTCATAGTACATGAAAATATGTCAATTAAACAAGAGGTGGGGAAACTCTGCCGCTTTCATTCGCCGTGTCTGTCTTTTGTCTCTCTAGATGCGTATTGGGATGCCGTCCAGCCAGCGGTGAGCCGAGCGGCTAGGCGTCCATCGGAAGATTAACTCTCTTATTTTCCTTTCTTGTATTTGGCAGTGAAGAAATAAACATTTGACAAGTCACAATATTTGTCTGTTTCGGGTTTTTTTGTTTTGTTTTGCCTGGTGTTTCTCATGTGATACATGTGGACAAAAGCTGTACAAGGGCCGGCCGTACAAAGCCCATAATACAAACTGATGTGGCCCTGGAATTAAAGGGATCCTCTTCTGAGGAACATACGGACAGTGGTAACCTTCTTATGGGAATGTGGTCTACCTTGCCGTCTCTGACTTCAGCACTTTGAGGCACCAGGGTTGATTTACTAAAGGGGTAGAGATGTTCATTTACCAAGTCGAATGTCCACTTTGCAAAGTGAATGGTTACTTATCTTAGTGAATAAGGTGAAGCTGTATTTACGTCATGTGGCCAGGGGCTTGGGTACAGAGTGAATACAGCTTTGCCTTATTCACTAAATGAAGTGAACATTCACTCTCCAAAGTGAACAGTCTACATGTTTAGTAAATAAGCCATTCATGTCCAGAAAGCCTAACTGAAATCAGGACTTTTTGTCTGCATATTAGTTCTAGGTCAGTGACTAAGGCTAGCCATACGCTTGTAGATGTCTCTAGCTCACCACTGTGATCACTAACAGGTCTATTCACAAAAGGGTGAAGGGTTTGGAGAAGGCAGGAGAAGTGACCAATCTAGGACAACATAGGTGAGCTGGACAGTGAGCTGAATTGGAGAATTGTTTTCCAACAACTATATTGTCCTAGAATGTTCACTTCTCCTGTCTTCTCCAAACTCTTCACCCTTTTGTGAATAACCCTGTCACTTCCCCCAACTTAAAGGAGAACTATGGGGTCAGTGTTTTTCCCCATAGTTCTACTTAGGGTAACGGGAGGACACAAACTAGCGTCCTCCCGTCACCCTAAGGTATAGCTGTAGCTACAGCTCGCCGTATACTGAGACGCCGCAGCCGGAGCGGATCCCGACGTGGGTGACGGGATCCGCCCAGCTGCGTGAGTGACAGCTGGCTCTGCCTATCTAGAGGCAGAGCCAGCTGTCACTCACGCAGCTGGGCGGATCCCGTCATCTACATCGGGATCCGCTCCGGCTGCGGCGTCTCAGTATACGGCGAGCTGTAGCTACAGCTATACCTTAGGGTGACGGGAGGACGCTAGTTTGTGTCCTCCCGTTACCCTAAGTAGAACTATGGGGAAAAACACTGACCCCATAGTTCTCCTTTAACTGCGTGTATGAAGGAATCTCCAACTGGAGTCTGTTGTATTCAGACCCCTGGAACAAGTACTGAAGAACATGCCTAAGGAAATTCAGAGATATACGCATAGATACAGTCCAATGAGAGTGCCAAACAAGACAGAATAAGAGTCCAACTTTTAATAATGGAAATGGGTTCAGAAACGACAACATAGAACAGCCAACACATTTTGGGGGTTCAAAGACCCCCTCTTCTTCATGCTTAAAAATGATAGGTAGGATTATGGGCTGAAAAACTGGCACAAACCATCAGGGATTATTACTTGCTGTGTAGAGTATAGCCAACATCAGTGATTCAGCCTTAGGAAGTACTGAAGCCACTGGATCAACATGACAGCTGAGGAAACAGTTTTTCAGAAGGAAAGATCAGCAATGGCAGCCTCCATACTTCCCAACTACACATTTCCTTTACTCTAACCTGTGAGATCAGGGAAGCTACTATAGAAAGAGCTGGCATATACTTCATATGGGTATTCCCCTCCACTGTCCCTCCGCAGCCCACCCATTGGCTGTATGACTTTCTCAAAGTCACTGTTTGTCATAAGCAGAGGCCAATCCACATGACAATGCCCCAGTAGGCTGATAGGTGGCTTAAAGGAGAACTATGAGGCGAGTGCTTTTCACTCCCCTCATAGTTCTAGCCGACCTGTGACAATGAGACTGTCACAGGTCGGCTAAGTAGATCGGGAGGTGAGCGAACACATACCGGCGTTCGCTCACCTCTCGATCCTGTCACAGCTCTCTGCCGTGACAGGGGGAGGGGCTGGATTCCCCTCTCCCCACTCCGATCTGCCAGCGCTGACTGGCGGAACGGACGGGGGAGGGGGCGGGTACAGCTGGCTCTGCCTCTAGATAGGCAGAGCCAGCTGTCAGTCACGCAGCTGGGCGGATTCCGGCACAATTGTCGGGATCTGCTGCAGCTGCGGCGTCTCAGTATACCGCGAGCTACAGCTCGCGGTATACTGAGCCTAGGGTGACGGGAGGACGCTAGTTTGTGTCCTCCCGTTACCCTAAGGAGAACTATGGGGAAAAGCCTTAACCCCATAGTTCTCCTTTAAGCACTGGACAGAACATTGTGGTTGGTGGGTGATCGATGTGCCTGTGACGCAGTCAGGACACTCTAATGCAGCTCCAGATGGACAAATCCTGAAAACTTTCTATTACTTTGTATAGGGCCTCCTCACTTTTCTGTTTAATGCATGTTGGCGTGCACTTCAATAATGTGTGCTGTATGCGCTATTTCTAAAGGCACCCCAGTTTGCATACAGATTTAAAACACACCTGACCCTCAGCAAACACGTGTTGCCTTGCGGAGCACTGGATAAAAATAAATCAGGTCCATGGCGGCGCATTGAGGTAGTCCATCACAGGAGTGAGCTTGAAGCGGTGACTACTTTACAACACACACAGGGACCATGGGGAACAAAAGTAGCCACCCTGCAGAAGGAAGGACAGTGTCAGAGATGATTTGAGGATCTACAGCCGAGTG
Organism: Nanorana parkeri; assembly: GCF_000935625.1. Classification (NCBI taxonomy): domain Eukaryota; kingdom Metazoa; phylum Chordata; class Amphibia; order Anura; family Dicroglossidae; genus Nanorana; species Nanorana parkeri. The sequence goes on along the minus strand of NW_017306878.1, from coordinate 611,375 downwards.
ATACACAAATAAAATACATTTTTGTTGATAGTTCAGGTACTTGAATGTATTTTTAAGATTGAACTCCTGAGTATAGTGTCACTTAGAAGTAATAACACCAGAGATTGTTGATCCTGGAATTTTTTTCCCCTGTTGGAGCAAACTGAACCAAGCTTTATAAGGGTTTTTTACCTTCATCTGGATCGACTTTGAGTAACTGAGGGCACGGGGTTCTGTTTATTTTTGTCTCCATAGGTCGAACTCGATGGACGTCTTTTTTCACCCTGACTGTGTAACTATGTAACTATACGCACACGAGATATTATTTGTCTTGCCTATGCCAACGCAAAAATGTGCATACACAGATCCATACATCAGACATGAAAGAAGAGCCAACTGTGAGGGAAAGGACAGAAGGAGTAGCATTTGAATCAAAAGCTACCCAATAGAGAGGGGTCAGCAGGTACTGTTGTGCTTCTTTTTGGCATCATAAAGTAGATGTAAACCCAATCACTAAAATCTCATAAACTTAAAAAAAATTGTTTTTTTTTCAATATACAAGCTGGGCGGATCCCGTCGTCTAAGTCGGGATCTGCTCCGGCTGCGGCGTCTCAGTATACCGCGAGCTGTAGCTCGCGGTATACTGAGCTTAGGGTAACGGGAGGACGCTAGTTTGTGTCCTCCCGTTACCCTAAGGAGAACTATGGGGAAAAACACTGACCCCATAGTTCTCCTTTAAATCTGCAGCTTTCATTAAAATAATACCAGGTGATCCTACCATGAAGATTCTTATTCAGGCACTTCCTGTCATAGGGCCACAACGCTCTGTCCCTGTCTCCCATATGTGTTCCTGCGTTGTCACCATGTCACACACTCTCCATATAGAGATTACAAGCAGCCGGGCCGACACACATTATGCAGCCACATTCCGCTGGTGTCACCACCAGGAAACCCGCCAAGAGAAATGCCATGCAGACATTCATGGAGTTCGTGTAGACTGAAAGAGGCTTCCGCAGATCAGCAGCACTTGAATACAACAAAACAAAACTACAACAAAACTGAAAACTGAATTTAAAAAAAATAAAATTCCTTTTTTTTTTTTTTACACACAGCGCTTGTAGCAAATTAAATACCATTCATTTAGAGTTTACATCTATTTTAAATAGACCCTCTTATTCATTCTTCTGTTCTCTGTGCATTGCTGCTGAGCTCATATCTGCCTGTGTAGCCCGACATCGGCCGCCATGGCGCACTAAGATGTGTAGATGTTGTGCTGTTGAAGGGTCTTAGGTTGGCCGTTTTTTTTTTTTTTTATATTCAAGCCACTTATGTACTGAAGAACATGCCTAAGGATGTCATTATAAACTTCAAAGGATGATAGCAAAATGTCCGCACCTCCTGCATTTTGTTATGAATTTGTGCATAATATGGACATTAAATCTGCGAGACAAGCTAAGCTTCGGTTCAGCGTTAAAATCGTAATTTCAGTTATTTTCTAGTGATTTTTTGGTCAGGCAGAGGAGCTGATCTGTGCTGGAGATAGGAGCAGCGAGACGTTTGCATTTTAACCCCTGGGGAACTAATTAGTGTTCTCGTTTTTATGTGGTTTCATAAACACCAACGCCGAGTCAGACAGGGCTGGAATAATAGCCTTTGCCTTCCACAGTCATAAATCTTAAAGGGGTTCTCCAACCCGGGGCCGGAGGCAAGCTTTCCAGCTTATTACCTCTTCTTTCTGCCTTTGTTATGGAAGAAAGATGTTGGATTTTTTTTTTTTTTTTGCAGAAGTCAACAAT
>NW_017306878.1:599825-608880 GCF_000935625.1 Nanorana parkeri | reverse complement strand
AAATAAACTGCCTACTAATGTTAGGAGCAGCTACATTCAGAAAAGGTTTGGGATCTGCCTCAACAGATGTTGCAGGAAATGTAAAATCTCATATAAGCTTTAACACTTTAATGTCATTCAAATGTCATTTCAAAATGGCAGCTTTCTTTAAAATAATGATTGGCGGTCCTGCCATTAGGGTCCTTGCTTATGCACTTAGTGTATTAGGGTGCCAACGCTCTGTCTCTGTCTCCCAAGTGTACTCCCGTGTTGTCACCCTGTCACATGGGCTTCCAATGAAGACTACAAATAGCTATTTCAACACAGATTACACGGGCATGTGCCACTGTTGTCACCATTAGAAAAATGCACACAAGCTGCAAGAAATCTGCAGCACTGCAACGAAGGATGAAAAATTGAGAAAACTATATAATAAAGTATTTTATTATAAATGTCAATTCTTTGTGATGATTTAACCAACTAAATGTCATTGAGTTTGGGTTTACATTTACTTTCAGAGCTAAACCCGTATAAAGTGTACGTATAACTAGTATATTACGATTAAAGCTGAACGCTGGGCGCAAAGACTTTCATTTAAATATATTTCTCATTAACTACAAATGATATCAATACACTTTGCGTACCAAATGCCTTTACAAATGCATATATTACCTTGTGAAAGTAGCAGTGGCATCATTACTACGCATATCCTGTACAGAGAGCAGAGCTGTGGGAGTGATCCAACAGGCCCCACCCACTACAAGCTGCCTGTAGAAGTCTACAGAAGGGGCGGATACAAGACCAGTCACCTTGCACAAGGAGAAAGAGCAGCAGTGACCGGTCTTTATTACTGGAAACACCAGTACAAAAGATATGTTTCACACCGGATTACTGATCATGATAAAAAATACACAAAGCTCATCATGATTCAAGATGAATACACATACCTTTAGCTTTACGAAACACTGACATTTAAACATTTAGGATACCTGCTCTATATTCACAAAATAAGCCAAGGATGCATACTAGTAGGGATGCACCGATACCGTTTTTTTGGTATCAAGTACAAGTACCGATATTTATCTTTCAGTACTCACCATGGAGCCGGCTTCCCGGGCAATTAGGAAGCGGTGTGTCATTACAGAGATCAATGAGAGACAACCAGGAGAGAGAGAGAGAGACAGGAGAGAAAGTGAGGAGAGACAGCCAGGGGAGAGCCAGGAGAGAGAGTGAGGAGAGACAGCCAGGAGAGAGAGTGAGGATAGAGAGTGAGGAGAGACAGCCAGGAGAGAGAGTGAGGATAGAGAGTGAGTAGAGACAACCAGGAGAGAGAGTGAGGATAGAGAGTGAGTAGAGACAACCAGGAGAGAGAGCGAAGAGAGACAGCCAGGAGAGAGAGTGAGGAGAGACAGCCAGAAGAGAGAGCGAAGAGAGACAGCCAGGAGAAAGAGTGAGGAGAGACAGCCAGGAAAGACATCGAGGGGAGAGAGTGAGGAGAGACAAGCCATGTGGATGAGCGAGTAGAGACAGCCAGGACAGAGAGCAAAGAGAGATAGCCAGGGGAGAGCGAGGAGAGGCAGCCAGGAGAGTGAGGAGAGATAGCAGGTAACACATCTGCCTGAAGCAGAAGACCTGTGTCCTTCAAGACTTATCTACATCCTGTGTTTCAGACACCTCCTTGCTCCCTGAGTTCCAGTGTCCCTCTGTGTCCCATGTCTCCTCCATGCACTCAAGTTGGAAAAACCAGGCCCCCGTGGTTGCCCCTGACCACCTGACATCTTGTGTCTGGGTTTCAGCTGGCCTGAACCCCGGACACACCACATACAGGACTCAAAACCTGGACTGTCCGGGTGAATCCAAGACAGGTGGCAAACCTATATGCAGCCATTTTGCTGCTACTTCCTGTCTACATGCACTACAGCGATGACATTTCTTAGGGTGGGTTTCCTGATGGTGACAGCTGTGGTTTTACATATACTTTAATAATTCCTGTAAAGATCCACAGAAAGCAATCATAATCAAACCTTCCCAGGAAAATGGCAATTAGACAATAAAGGCTTGCATGTCTTTTATGCTACATGGAGTCACAGACAGTTCTTATTTCAGACCCTGATAATCAAGGCCCACTCTAACAGTACTTGCTGAGGCTTTTGGTGACCTTCATGGACTTTTATATAGACTATGCAGTCCCAAGCAGAAGCCAATGTTGGTGTTAATTGATAGAGGCTTTAAATCTTTTGTTCCCAAATATGTTTTATTATAAGGCAAACATTTAAATCTGAATGCACGAATGGAGCAGTATGCCATCTGTTCAGTATGCAGAGCATAGCATTGGTATGTACCTTTCACCATGTAGGGCAAGTTCACAGCGTTACTGGAAAGGGCCCCCGAATCCATTATACTCATTTTACCTGCAGCTCCTTCTTCATCTGCAGCTGGAGCTGAGACTAGCTTTGTCGGCAACATGGGGAACAATGATGGCAATTCAACAGTCATGTGACTCGGGCTACCCAACTGGTTGCTAGGCCTGGGCACCATCACAGGTCAAATGTTACTTCATACCCGGAAGTGCTCACCAGCTGCAAAGGAGGAGCTACGTGGGAGCAGAGCTGAGTATAAGGGGTCAGGGGCCCTTTGCAGAGACACTGTCACCTTGCTCTGAACTGGCTAGGTGACCATGTCTCTTTAAAGTTAACAACGTACCCATCTTACCCTAAAGGTCAAGTCCACTCAAGACCAATATTACAGTTTCATGTAGACATCAAAGAGCTGAACCTCCATCTGGTGTCTAATATCTCACAGAGACTGCATTTGTGAAATTAAACTTATGTAGTTTGTATCTCTGCCCCCTCCACAAAACCACAATGATGGTGTCACTATCTCGCAATTGGACTCCTCAAATAATTTCAGGCTGATTTACTAAAGGAGTAGAGCATATTCACCTTGCAGTGTAGACTTTCACTCAGTGAATGATGTGAATCTATATTGCCTTCAGTCTTCCGATTATGTGCGAACATATATCCATTTCTTTTTTTTCTCTTTTCCTTGCAGTCAGCTGAGTATTCTGAATGTTCACTTAGCTTCATCTCATTCACTAAGATACAAGAAAATTCACTTTGCAATGTGAACATGCTCCACTCCCTTAGTAAATCAACATATAATAGAGAATCCATTGGGGGATGTATCCCCATCATTTGGCTCCATATTGGTCACTTGGGGAGGACTAATAGCTCTGTTGGGGATTTTCGAGCCCTAAACATATAAGGATGTACCATATCGTTCAACTGGCAAGCAGCCATGAGCAATTAACATATCAGTTTCCGGTGGAGTTGACCTCTCAGGAAGGCCTGTCCTACTCTTTACACACTTCTGCATTAAACACACAACACAGTAAACCGCAGGGCACTGTGTAAACTTGTAAAATGTATCTTCTTTTCTGCGTGGTTGCATTTTCCTATTTTTAATTGCTTGTCATGTGCTAAGCGATCCTGAGCGTCCTCCTTGTTGGGCCCCGGGGCTAGAAGGCACCACCTGCCCAGCCTAAACTACCCATCTGGGGGTCTGCACGGTGGGAGCAGTTGGGACTTGCTGCTCCGGGGGGAGGAATCCTAGTCCTTTTTGGGCACAGAGCCAGAACATGCAACAGAGAGGAAATAATTAATTAAGGGCGAGGGAAGCCTTTCGACAGACATTATTCTTGGTATGAAGGTGGAGAGCGTTAGAGACGGTGGAGGGCTGTGGCCTGTGACAGAGGACACAGCAGTTAACACTGGGAATCCCACCAAGAGCCATCAAGAGAGGGTTCATAAACCACTGGGGAGAAAGGGGCCCATTAGAGAGTCTATTAAGCTGGCGTTAGATAGGTGTGAGATCATTACCATGTTCTTGGAAGGAGGGTACTGTGCGTGTAGGACATTATCAGCCTAATAGCTTACATTTACCACTCATTGCCATGTGATAAAACACCTCTGTGTCTTAAAGCTGATTCAATCATCAGCCGGGACCGGGGAAGCACAGTTTGCACAATGAAAGTGTGGCCCGGGTGAGGAGGGAGAAGCCGGTGTGTACTAAGGGAGTGTTAAGAGGCTTCCAGGAACTGGTAATAAGTGTGTTGTCTTCACCCGCTATTTATTAGTTGCTGCGGGCTGTGTAGCCCTTACCTTGGTGTAATAAGCGGAGCACAGTAAATCTGGGGATGCAAGTCATAAACAGCTTTTTACCACTCTCCTGGGCTGCTGCGCAGATCAAGGGCTGAGAAAACCTGCGATATTGTCACAAAGTAACCCCAAAACACATCCTAATGGTCACATAACCTCTCGGCCACCGTCACAGGATAGGTCTTGGTAAATGATCATTGCCAAGCACATGCTCTATCACAACTGGATCTATGCTGCCTGTTATATTCCCTAATGTATACACGTGTATGCATTTTCTGTACGTCCGTGCAAAGCACAAAGACAATAGACTTGAATAACCTTAGGGCCCCTAGGATGTGTTGCGTTGAGCATGCCCATTCACTTGCAATACTTGTTAATGGGTCAAAAATGTATCTGCCTCAATTAGTTTTGCAGTGTACCACATGTATACTTTAAACCTTTCTCTGGGGAAAATAAAAACTCCCAATGCAATGGGGCTATCCCCACACTGCAAGGGTTAACTGCTCATTTATGTGTAGGGGAGGTCTTTTACTTACCTGCTCCCCCAGCAGTCAGGGTCACCTGCTCACCTGTCTCTCTTACACTCCTGCCTGTGGACTGTCCCACAGCATCTCCACTTATTATGCACAGCTATGAGCCCTGTATTAGACGTGATGTCATCAGTGTACCTCTGACCATTTGGGTAAAGGAGGAGAAGAAGCTGCAGGCACCATTTTTGGAGCCTGCAGGAGCATGGATCAGGTAAGTAAAAGTGCTTTATACAATACTCCTAGACAAAAAGAGCAGTTAGCCCTTGTAATGCGGGAGTAGCCCCACTGCAAGGGGGCTTATTTTTATTTTTTTTACCTGGAGATAGGCTTTAAATGCCCATTCAGACTGTCAAGTTGTGATAACACCTTTTACAATGCATTACCATAATGCGCACCCGTGGTAAGTTGCAGAGCCATTCAATTTGAATGGCTGCTCGCCGCATCTAGACAGCGCTGGACATCACACTTGCACTGTAGCGTACTGCAGCACACAGATGTGAAACATTAATGCATTGTGGAATGCTGCATTCAGCAATAGTGTATGTCCGTTAGATGCGCTCCTAGCCCTTTGACAACAAATGGGCTGCATTAATTCAGCACACCATAGCACACTGTAAGGTGTTGGGTTAATGTACCTGCATTAGTGCAAAGCAGAGGTTAAATGGGACCAAATACATCCGTTGCGTTGTGTTGACAGGCAAGCGTGTTTGTTTAGTCCATATGTGTATGCCGGTTTGCCACTGAAAATTAATGGTCAATGCACTGTAATGCGCATACACAGCATTCTGTTGTACCACGCATTAACATGCATGACAATGGTATAACTCATACACAAATGCATGAAGGGACCCTAGAGATGTAGAGCATGTTGGGTAGACAATGTGAACACAGCTTCACCTCATTTACTAAGCTCAGCACATAATGTTTTTTGCAAAGTGCCCATACGCTACGCAGTAAACTAACCCCTATGGGGAAAGTGCACTAATCCATAGAATCTTTATTATAGAATATTTTATTGATAGTATGTACAATATATGGCCAAAAGCTTGTGGACATGTGACCACACCATGTCATCCAGCATTACATATTGTAATGTTAGGTAGGGGCGTCCCAAGGCCGGGTATAACCAGGAATGGAGACCAGGTGACACCCCGCAGGGACATCATCGCACATGCGCGTGACGTCACCACGCGCGTGTCATCTTGGTGATGGACACAGAGAGAGGAGGGGATGTTCACCCGGCGGGATGAGGTCTGCCGCCGGGTCCCCGCCTCTCTCCTGACACTGTTGGGCTCTCGGTTCATGACGGAGTGCCTGACTTTTTAGAGGGGGTGACACCAAAATGACTGTCAGTCATTTTTCAGTCACCCCTCCAATGGTGTCACCCGGGTGCGGGCCGCATCCCCGCACCCCCCTTGATGTTAGGTGCTACTGATGTTAGGTGCACTGCCATTGTGTCTTAGTTATTTCTATATGGTAACACACCTAGCCAGCGCATTGCACCACATTACGTGGTAACCTATCACCATTCGCACCCTGCAGCACCCTTACGATGTTGTGAGATGTAAGATGTGAATTCAGGTGTTTCCAGTGTCTGTTACTTTTAATGCTACGGCATAAAAAGCGATGATGGAAAACTGGGTACAAGCTGATCACTGGGGGAGCGAAGACTGAGAAAATGCTTCCTCCTGCCTGCAACAGACTGATGACATCATCTTAGCCTAGGCAATGTCACTGAGCTCGAGTCTACGGACAGCCTTTTAATCGTAAAAGGTACAGCTTTGAATAAAATAGTATTAGGAGACAGCCAGTGGGTGAACCTCGTCATCCAAACAAAGCACGCCAAATGAGTAGAATCCAGGGAGCGTTATAACAGGTATTTATAAATCACGGCATTATATGTGTCATCAATTAGTGGGACAATCTTACCTGGGTGCAGGAGATAATGATGACATCAAACAGAGATCACCTCGGGAACTGCAGAAATAATAGAAACAAGTGTTAATCGGAAAGAAGCAGTGACATTTCTAGGCATACAATATACTCCAGATCCGTATCGCTATCACAAAGCTATATTTTAAATTGACACATTTGTATCTCAAGGAAGAACATAAAGCATTGCTGTGAAGTAAAAAAAAAAGGATGAAAGGTCACATTTAGGTTTCGTGATCTTTATATAAGGCGTGAACGGCCATGAACTATGAAAAGGCTGTGAATACCCATTGCATTTCACAGTAAGTTACACGGTCTTTTCTTGCAATACACCAATTAAAGCCGAAGTCCTGGCTGTAAAGAAATTCCATTTATTCCAGATCTATACTCATTAATAAACCTGTAAACCTGTCATGTCAAGAAAACCTGTCATGGGGGCTGCAGCTGCTCATCTTGTTTTGAAAATGCTGGTCGCCTGGCTGTTATACAGACTTACATTAAAGCAGATATACACCCTCACCGGATGACATTTAGTTTCCCAAAGCAATGTGTATCATGAACAGCGACCATTTTTCTAAAATGAACTATTGTTTTTATTTTTTTTCTACTTTGTTGCATCTCAGTGCTACTGATCTCCTGCAGCTTCTTTGCATGACTTCCTTTCTACACACACTCCAGCGATGGCTGCATTGTCTTTCTCGGGGCGAGTTTCCAGATGGGGATAACAGTGGACCATGTCTGTGCAATATGTACTGAAATGGCTACTGGTAATCTCCATTGGAAGCATGTGTGCCCCACAGGGCAAAGCGACAGTGTCACAGAGGGGATCCCAGGACCCCCAATATATACACCTTACCTTTGTTCTCTTGCATCACCTTGCTCCTCCTCCATAGCTGGCAAACCAGGGAATCTCTGCCACTCCCTGCTCATGTGAAAGTGCTTGGGCAGGGCAGCCAATCGCTAGGGCACCATCATAGGGGAGCTGGCCACATGCTCCCCCATACCCAAAACTACCAGTTATTCTTGCCAGCTGCAGAGTAGCAAGGAGCTGCGAGAGAGCAGAGGTAAGGTAAGTATAATGGGTCAGGATATGTCATTTAAAGAGACCCTGTCACTTTGCCCTGCATGGCCCAGGTGACATTGTCAGGTGTCTTTGTAAGCCTCGCAACCCGCTGTCATCCCAGCAAGGACTCCAAACCCATTTGTGTCTTTCCTCAAAATGGGAACAATGTCACTCCTGTCAAATCACAAGTACCCACTGTATGTATCATTCGTCGTCGTGCCTATGAATGTGCAGATAACTGACGTAGTAACAATTCACCGATTACCCACCTTTTACGTATTGAAAATGATTGTACAATGAATATTTTTCACTGTTATCTTAGATCAGAGCCTTTCCTCCCTGCGCTATAATTAATCCCCTTGCAGCGTGCCGTAGCTTTAGCTAAAATATTTATTTCAGGACAAATATGGAATAGCAGATGTTAAATACCCTATAAAAATCCTATTTTATATACAAATGAAGTGACAAGGAGAAAATGCTGCCTGAGAGTGGCCGCAAGACGTTCCAATCCAATCCATCCATCTGTCATCTCACCCTCAACTGTGGGGAAATTAAATGAATCCACATAATGGAAGATTTTCTTCATCACAGCTTACATGATCTAGCCTAGAAACAAATTAAAATATTCTGGCGTAATTACATTTTTCCCTTTGGTCTGGGTGCTTGTGAGTGAGAGCTTCTGGTGTATCAGGTGTATAGGAGATAATTCTTATATTTCCATGAGAAGAGTGCGATAGAGCAGGCGGTGGCCCTGCTGGACTTGGGCTCAATCTAAAGCATACAATGGCCAAGACTCTGTATGGTGTACTGTACATAAGAAGAGTAGGGATGAGGGCCGGGTTTGCCTATTTGAACCGAGTCAAGCAGGTTCGAGATTCACGGCCCCTGCACATTTATGTGTAGATTCAACTTGAATAATTTTTTTTACCCATAATGCACTGCATGGCCTTTGAACCATGGCCAGCAGGCTTAGAAGGGCCAATAAGGGGCTTTTGGGTAAGCCAACCCACTCACTATAAATGGGGGGAGCACAGAGCAGCCATAGTGTCAGTGTATTGAAAGCTGTAGTACAACTTGTAGTTTCAGGGGTTTTTATTTTGGGGTTTTCATTTATTTTGGGGGTACATTGGTTTTAATTGTTAATTTTTTTCGGGCTGCAAGGCTTCCCTTTAAAAAGTTGGCTTTTGTTTGGGGGGTGGTCATTAGGTTTTCATTTCTTTTGTTTTTTTATGTAGATAGGGCTTTTTTAAGTTTGGGGGACATTTATTTGTTACTGTCTCTCTGTTCTTGGAGCTGCCTTTTGTTTCCAGCACACAGCTACATTTAAAATTTTAAATAAATGCAAGAACAATATGCACCTAAACCACCTCACATTTTATTACTCACATTCACCT